>NC_056747.1:239317857-239410357 GCF_019279795.1 Protopterus annectens | reverse complement strand
CAGCTTTCGAAAGGCAGGGATCTTCAGAAAGATGTTGAGATGAAGTCCATAATGGGCCTCCAGGTGCCTTTTCCTGGGAATCAAAAACATTGTGGAATAAACCCCCTTCTGTGGAGTGGGAATTGCTTGGATAGTGCTTCGAAATAAAAAGCCCTGAAGTACATCTGGAAAGAAAGGCAGCTGTTCTTGAGGAGTGCAAGAATGCTCAGAAAAGGAGGAAAGGATTGCCACACAATGAAGCATCTCTGATGGATGATGGACTGGACCCAAGAATCCTGACTGATCCTTGACCAACTGGGAAGAGACAGGGACAAACGAAAAGACAAAGGGACCTGACATAGGATTCAGGGAGGCAGATAGACAGAACATGGCTTGTTTTGAAAAGGCGGCTTCTGCTGAACAACAGAAGTCTGAGTAGACTTAGTAAGAGGAGCCCGTCTGGAATCCTTCTTTCCTTTGGGAGAAGGGAGAGATGGGTCTATGAACAAAGGCAGGCTTAGAGGGATAATGCCTCTGAAATTTAGCAATAGGAGAAACAAAAATATACTTCAATTCCTGCAAAAGATTGCCCTTTTCTTGCAGGGACTTAAAAAGCTCAGCTGCTACAGAACCAGAGAGATTTTTCTTATCAAGGGAAGCATACATCAATTTAGCCTTAACATCATCAGGCAAAGACTTGCGGGGCAAAGGCAACAGTAGTGCCTCAACACACAAGCCTAAAACAGCAGCTCTAGAAGAAGCATCACCTGCATCATAATGGGTTACATTATAAACATGAAAGCTGTAAACAGTGAATGCATCTACATTGACACAAACGTCAATGTACAAAAAGAGCGAAATACATACTCGGCGAAAATGAAAATACCAAACGTATTTAGTCAACCAACAGCACCCATGCAAGTAAGCTCAAACTAACTAAATAACATTAAATTTACACACTTTTGCAGGGGGGCAAGCTCGTCTGCACCCCCCCCCCCCCAACTTAAATATACCAACTCTGAGACCGCACTACAGTGGGGCAAAGGATATATTTCCTCATCCCCACGACTGCCCTGCTGGCCAAGCAAATACATTTGGCATTTTCATTTTCACCAATTACGTATTTTGCTCTTTTTGTCCATCGACCTTTGTGTGTTGATGTATTCGCTATTTTGAGCTTTCGTGTTTATAATATAGACATCATTACAACTACACTTAATAGAATGGCGAGCCACTTGGGAAGAGGAGCCTAACAAAAAGTGCCAAAACCTTCCCCTCAGAATCAGGATAGTCAGACAATCTAAGAGGCTTGAGAAAGAAGAGCTAAGATATATCTGGTCATATGGGTCTGATAATTAAAAGCCCAAATGGCCAGAGTATCAGCAGTAAACAGCTTTTTGCCCAGCCATTCCATGGTCCTCCTGTCCTTGTCAGAAGGAAGCAATTCAGTAGAAGGCAAGAGCTTGGAAAGTTTGTCAGAAGAGACCGACAACAGAAGGATATTTTTAGAGAAACTCACATTCATCGGCACCATATAAAACCTTTCAGGCTTTTTAGAGGCTGACGTTTAGGAACCAGGAGCCTGAAAAGCTGCTGAAAAAAGTGTCCAACAGGGCAGCTAGGACTGGAGGAACAATAGAGGGCTTAGGGGACTCCACTCCATAGTACAGCTTCTGGATGTCAGAAAACTAAGTAGTCCCCTTTAAAGAATTCCATCATACGAAAGATAGCATCTCCAACAGAGTTCCTCAAAAGGAGGATTTGAACTAACAGAATCTTCTCCACTGGATCGAGTCCTGTTCCATAGGCCTCTTAAGTGGACTAGATGACCGGGGGGGGGTGTAAGGAACAGAAACTCCCTGGGGAGGCTTCAAGCCAAGGGTACATTAAATAACCCTTGTGTAAAATCCTAACATTCATACTGGGGATCTTCAGAAGAAGGGGATGTGTGTTTAGTTTTCTACTACCTCTTTAGGGGGACATCAGACATAAAAACTTTAGGAGATTCGGATCCCTGACGACAATCAAATGTAGTGCGATCTCCTCTCAAACAATCTGCAGAAAGCCCTTGGTCTCTCAGAAGTGACCAGCCGAGGTTCCCCCTCGACAGGTGTCTGCAGAGCCTCCAAGGACGCACGAGAAGCCAGATACCTGCTGGTCTCTGACACGGTCGCAGCACATGAATCTGATGGAACAACCAGACAGTCCTCCAACATTCACCAACCTCAAAAAAAACTTCTGGGGGAGGCAGTACAGCAACAGAATCTGACCTAACTTTTTTTGTTGTTGGCAGACGTCTGACCCTCAGGACGGAATAATTCCACCACAGCAGCCAGCATTAACAACTTCAGACACTGGTTCTCCAGGTAGACAGATAGGAAGAAGAGACGACAGGTCTTGGGGACACATGCTTGACAAAAAATGAGCACACAGTATGGTCATGAGAAGCAACAAAGCAACACTGCTTGTGACAGTCCTTATGGGGGAATTTCTCCCACAATGACGCTTTCCCGCTTTCCTTTTTCAGAAGATATGTAAACTCGCAAACCAAAAGGAAAAAAGAAAAAAACCCAATGGGGCACTTCTATGAAAACGGCTTGGTAACCAGTACAAAGGACTGCTCAGACCAATGATTGAAAATGGCATTCAGACTAGCGGCAAAGAAATTCTGAGGTCGGTACATCCGTATGTCACCTTTATGCTCTACGCCATGAGCAGG
This sequence comes from Protopterus annectens, assembly GCF_019279795.1. Classification (NCBI taxonomy): domain Eukaryota; kingdom Metazoa; phylum Chordata; order Ceratodontiformes; family Protopteridae; genus Protopterus; species Protopterus annectens. The sequence goes on along the minus strand of NC_056747.1, from coordinate 239,407,659 downwards.
GAGCATGTGTGTGACGTACGTTTTTGAAAACCTAAGGCTTTGGTATACTGGCCAGACAGTGGGCTACCCCCATGGCAGGGGATCCCTTGAGCAAGGAATACTGCAACAGTGATATGGAAGGACACCATCAGTCAGGAAGCAGCTTAAAGGTTTGTCTGAGCTCAGGAATACTGCAGCTGGGACTGCCACAGGATTTTTGTAAGTGTACTTTAGTTCATCAGAAACATTGTAAAACCTTTAAAGCATTTTTGGAGCAAGAGATTGAGAGTCAGTGGTAAAATAATTGGCTTGAAATGCACTGATGTTAGCATCTAGCACTGGGGGAACTGGAGGAGGTGTAGGAGTTGCCATCTCTAATAAAAAGAAGTTATGTACTCACCATGTTATATCTGTGTTGTCCATTTTCATTCTTCCTCAACTAATAAGTTTGGATCCAATCCCTTGGATCAGACTCGGCAGCTGCTAAAGCTCATGGCAACCAAAAACTCTCGAGCTTCTCCCTTACCCATAATGCACCAACCCCAAGTACCTCAGAGCTTCTCTGTCGATTTTTTAGCAGTAATATTTGCAGTGCAGTTAAATGAAGCAACTATATCTAGAAAGGACAGAGATATCCTCTAACCACTTAGTCTTCCAGGAGTCTTCAAAGGATGGGGGTTGGTGGGTGGCAGTTGAGGAAGAAAGAAAATAGACAACACAGATGAAATGTTATTTTCTCATTCTATCCTCAAGTAATGGGACAGAGTCCCCAGCTACCTAATATCTTGGGAGGACTCACAGAAGGACATTCCTGAGCGCCACTGAACCAAATGATGCTCTACTTCTGGAGACCAGATCCAGTTTGTAATGAGTAACAAAGGTATGGGGAGTGGCTCAAGTTGCTGCAGCACATATATCATCCATTGATGCTTTAGACTGGAAAACTGAGGAAGCTGCCATGGATCTAGTTGAATGCCCCTTAACATTTTTGGTAAAGTAACACCCAATTTACTTTAAGTAAATGAAATACAGTTAGCCGTGTAGCTGAAATTACTTTGGCAACTGGCTTCCAAATTTTCCTTCTGCAAATGAAACTGGTCAGTTTTTCTGATGCCTTTTGTTCTATGTAGGTCAAAATGTACCTATATGTCAACATCCAGTAATTGTAACATGTATTCACCTTTGTTAGCAAACTTAGGAATGAATACTGGCAAATTAATGGACTGATTGAGAAGAGATTCTGACACCACCTTAGGAAGGAAGGATGCACTGGTTTGCAGTGCAACTATCTTTGTGAAAAATCAAATATGGAGGTTTTGAAGACAAGGCTTGAATCTCTGAAATTCGTCTGGCAGAACTAATGGCTATTAGAAATATTGTCTTCCAAGAAAGATACTGACGGTCACACTTAACTGCTGGTTCGAAGGGAGAGTGACTAAGCACCTGCAGTACCAAATTTAGGTCCCATGGAGGAGTTGGGTCTTTAAAGGGAGGTCTTCAAAGAGTGCCTCGTAAAAAGGATTTGCAAAGCTTATGAGAGGCAACAGAGGAACAGCCAAATTCAATATAAAAATTTGATATTGCTGCTAATTGAACCTTAACTGTTGAGGAACTAGCTCCTTCTTTAAAAAGTAAGACTAAAAATTCAAGAATGTTACTTATCAGAGCTGAAAAGGGATTCATAAATTCATAGGATGGGTGCTAGGCCCTAGGGCCTAAGCAAGCCTAGCCAAAAAGGCACCCTGGCTTTCACCACCCAAGAAAATTATTTTCCTGTGCCCCTGTCGAGCAGAGCCACAGAAGTGATCCCCGGGGTGAATTTCCTATCTCCCATCCAATCACGATTTTTCTTGAAGAGTGCTAATGAGGAGCTTTGTCTGATATAGCTAGGCAGTTTGTTCCAGAGTATGGGAAGTCTCTGGGATAGGAATATATCCCTCCAGCATGTTCTGTTTATTGTGATGACAAGGTTTAGGTCCCTAGAGCATGTAGCTCGGAGGGACTGGGATTTCTTTAAGTGGAGCATGTCGAACAGCTCTGGGTTTGACATAGCTTTGTATGTTAGGCAGAGATTGCCTGCAGGCGAGATGCTACAGAGTAAAGCTGGAGTTTTTTTGAGACTGTCTGCATAGGGCATCTGTTTGGGGCTGGTAATCCTCGTCTGAGTTATTGCTGTGGCCTTTCTAGTTGTTGTAGATGTCTTGTGAGGTACATACCAAAAGGGGTATTGTACTCTATAATGGGTCTAATGAATGATGAGTAGAGGGGAACAATGACCTCTTTTTTTCCTGGATGAGAAACCTTTTGTGATGGTGTGCCATGCAGAATGATTTCCTGACTACTGTGGCTATGCAATTATCAAAGGAGAGACTACTGTCCACCTGTGTCACAAGGTCTCTATGCAATTATCAAAGGAGAGACTACTTTCCACCTGTCACAAGGTCTCTATCACACTTTTGGTGTTAAGTAGACTACCGTCTATGTGGGTAGCTCATGGGTACAGAGTTTTTACCAAAAGGGATGACAATGCACTTTTTGGCATTGAGCTTGAGGTCATGGCTTTGATACCAGGCATCTGTCTCAGTGAGGCCCTTTTGTAGAATGTCCACATAGTTAGGAGTTTCAATTATGGCTCCTAGTTTGCAGTCATCTGCAAACTTCATTAGCCAAAGACCCTCTGTGTTGGCCTGTACTTCTGAGTAGATACCAAACTGGAGAGGACCCAGGACTGAACCCTGTGGTACTCCACTTGTCACTGGTCTGAAGTCGGATTTGGAGTCTGCTACTATCACAGTGTGGGATCTGTCAGTGAGCCAGTTGGCAACCCATCTTGTGACATTGGGATTTATACCTAGTTTAGTGAGTTTATCTATAATTCCAGAGTGGGGGATGATGCTGAAAGCCTTGGCGAGATCTAGACAGGCTGTGTGAACCACCTTACCCTCATCTACGGCTTTAGTGACTGCTTCAAAGAAGTCTATTAGGTTTAGGAGACATGATCTGCCTTTTACAAACCCGAACTGAGTGGGGTCCAGAGTTTGGAGATTACCAGTGTCATGGTTTATAAGTTCCATGATGATATGTTCCATAGCCTTGCAGACCAGGCTCGCCAGGCTAATGGGGCGGTAGTTCCCGGGGTCTGTGGTGGCTCCCCTTTTGTGGAGTGGGATAACTGCTGTGTGCCATTCAGTGGGCACAAAGCCTGAGGTGAGGCTATGACTGAACATGGTACTTAGGTGGGGTGCCAGTTCATTCTGTAGTTCGTGTAGAACGCAGCGTGGGATGTTGTCAGGTCCCATGCATGCTGTGTTCTTGGCTTTGGAGAGTGTGGTTTTTACCTGTACAGCCGTGATTACAGGAACTTGGCCTTCTTCCGGTACAGAGATGGACCCTTTAGGGGGTAGGGGGGGGTAAAGTTAGCACTGAACCTATCTGCCAGGATGTTGGCAATATCATTTGGTTCTGTATATTTAGTGCCATTGTGCTGTAACTCAGAGCAGATCTGAGTGTTGCCATTGAGATTCTTGACATAACTATAGAATGCTTTGTGGCTGTCCTTAGAGTCAGTGGCGATTTTGTTTTCGTAACTAGCTTTGGAGGATTTTATGAGGGATCTCAGCTTTTTACTGAGGCTGATCAGGGAGTTCCTCCAATCATGGGATTTTATTCCTTTTTGCAACAGTTTCTTTCTTCTGTTGTAGAGTTTATCGCAGGGGACCACCAGATTGGCTTCCTTTTTTTTTGGAGGATAGCATCTTGGTTCTGTTAGGGATTGCACGATCCATGCACTCTAAGTGCTTAAAAGTGCATTTGTGTTGATGTGCCCAGTAAAAAAAAAAAAAATAAAAAAAAAAAAAGTTAAGTCTTATCATAACTTTCCATTTGTGTTATCGATCTTCACCAATCCTTGAGTGGGCTCTGTTCTGAACCTCGGAACAGACTCGCCCATATCATCCAGCTCGCTCTCTCCAAACTCTCAAGCCAGGCATTACCAATAATGCTCCTCTCTAAAGTTACCTCAGATCGAATTTGCTCAAGAAATCAGTAGATGGGCAAAAAAAATGTGGCCATCTAAAGATATTGACAGAGGCCAAACAAGAGTCCTTAAAAGGAAACTAGTTATGGAGTAATCTGGTCTACTGAGATACTTAGAATGGGGGAAGGAGGGTGGGTATGTCACAGATTGGTAAAGATCAACAACACAGATGGAACGTTATGGTAAGACATAACTTTTTTATCCGATGTTGTCAATCTTCACTCAGTCCTTGACAGTGGGGCAAAATTCCCAACTACTTTAGACTTGGGAGGTCTCACGGAAGAATATTCCTAAGCACCGCAGAGCCAAAGGATGCTCAACCCCTCGACACCTGATCTACTTTGTAATGAGTGATAAAGGTATGATGAGAAGACCATGTAGCTGCTGCACAGATGTCTAAAGAAACTCTGGCAGGAAAAACTGCTGATGTTGCCACAGCTCGTGTTTAATTGGCTTTAATTTGTTTAGGAAGTTGGAGACCTTTAGAGTGATAAATAAATGTGATGCAGTCTCTGTGCCACTTAGCTAAGGTGACCGTAGCAACTGGATTACCCCAAAAGGAGGGAAGAGAATGCTACAAATAGCTGAGCCTATTTTCTAAAAACCTTTGTCCTATGAAGGTAAAAATGTAATTATCGGTGTACATCTAGCAAATGAAGGGCATATTCCCCTTTGTTAGAAAAATTAGGGAAAAATACTGGTAATTTTAGAGATTGATTAATATTGGTTTCGGATACTACCTTTGGTAAAAACAATGGATTTGTTTTCTGAGTGCAACTCTATCTTTATGAAAAATCAAGTAGGGTGATTTGCAGGATAGGGCCTAGAGCTCAGATACTCTTCTTGCAGAAGTGATGGTGACCAGGAATAAAGTCTTCCAATACAAATATTTTAAATCACAGGATGCTGATGGTTCAAAGAGAATCTTAGTAAGGGCCTGAACAACAACAGTGAGATCTCAAGGGGCAGCTGGCTCCTTAAACAGATGTTTAAGTATCAGGAGTCCTTTTAGGAAAGCTTTACAAAGCTTGTGAGACATTAGAGAAGAACGATTCAGGCCTGAATGAAAATTTGAAATTAATGCTAGATGGATTTTGATCGTGGATGTAGAGGAACCAGATTGGAACAGTGTAGTTAGAAAATCTAGAACTTCATAGATAGGGCTGGTATAAGGGTCTAGTCCTTTGTACAAGGCCCATTTAGCAGATTTCTCCCATTTGCTTTGGTACAGTTGTCTGGTCGAAGGTTTGCGATGAGTAATTCGCTGGACAGGAGAGGAGAGTAAAGGATGCCTGGCGATCATGGGAATTGGAGAAGCCCAGATCTGGAGCTAGGTCCAAAATCCATGTTTTCCGTATTAGATGAGGCCAAATTGCGATATGAGCGGAGTCGGGAGAAAGGCATATAGCAGACCGGGAGGCCAATCATGGAGAAGAGCATCCCTGGGTGACTCCCCCGGAGGGGGGATTAGGGCAAAGTAACTTTTGCACTTGTTCTTCATGGGAGAGGCAAAAAGTTCAGGGCAAGGTTGACCCCAATGGTGAAAAATCTTGTTCACCACTAGGGGACTGAGACCACTCGTGAGGCAAAAGAATCATTCTGCTCAACTTGTCTGCTATCACATTGAACTTCTTGGAATGTGCGTTGCTGTCAGAAAGTGGTGGGAAGAAATCACCCATTCCCAAACTCAGTGCTTCGACATATTTGATTCCCCCCATTTATATACTAGACTACCGACATGACTGCCTGAATCGCTACTGTCCAGAAAGGAAGGGCATCTTGGAATGCTTGCAACACTAACAGCACTGCCCTCATTTCCAGAACACTGATTTGCAAGTTGGCCTCCAAATGGGACCATGTGCCTTGGACAGTGTTTCCTAGATAATGCCCCCCCCACCCCATCTGGGAAGCATCCGTGGTCACTATGGCTTGGGGCTAGGGAAGAGTAACCGGACAACCTGAGAGAATCTGGTCGGAATGTAGCCACCATTTGAGATCCTGTCTACAATAGCTGGTGATCAAAAATATATGAGACATTGGTTGGTGTATCAGAGACCATTGTGAAGCCAGTAACCACTGTAGGAAGATTTGCATATGAAACCTTGCCAGAGGAACTACCATGACTGATGCAGCCGTGGCGCCTAATATTTAATGAACAAATTTTGCTGGATCCTTGCTGTTCTGAAGAATTTGTCTGATTTAGAATCTGAAGCATTGAAGTTTCTCTGGAGATAGAGATGCAACACCTGAGAAATGGTATCTAAATGAGCTCCAATGAAATCCAGTTGCTGAGAAGGCTGAAGGGTGGCCTTTTCAAAATTTGTTATGCCTAGAGATGTACAAAGATTTATGGTGTAGTCTCTTGCTTGTTCTAATAGACAAGATATGGAAAGACTCGAAAACCTTGCAGTCTGAGGTGAGCTGCAACCACTGCCATGCATTTGGTGAATACCCTGGGGGCTGTGGTGAGGCCAAAGGGCAATGCTCTGAACTGGAAATGACTGGTTCTTAGCCGAAGTGCAGAAACCTCCCGGAGCTTTTTTTCCATTTGTATGTGGTAATAAGCGTCTTGGAGGCCTACAGAGCACATCCAGTTGTCTTTTTCCAAGAAAGGAAGTATCGACTGAACAGAGAACATCCGGAATTTTGTTTGGTGGACTGCCTTGTTAACTGGCTGAGATCTAAAATGGTCTCCAGTTCTGTTTGGGCACTAAAAGAATCTTGAGTAAACCCTGGATCCTGTTTGATCTGGTGAGTCTATTTGGATGACTCTTTTGTAGAGCAATTTTTGAATTTCGAAGACTGCTGCTTCCCTCTGATTGGGTGGAACATCTGGGAGTCTTTTATGGACTGTTGGACCCATAACAAGAGGGATTTTGTAACCTCTGGATAACATTCCCTGCACCAATTTGTCCGAAGTTATCAACTGGCAGGCAGGTTGATGCAGGGATAATCAACTTCCCCGACTGCCTCCAAAGGAAGGCAATTATGCTCCTGTTCAGGGATGCTCATAGAAAGTTCCAGAGAAGGATTCTCTGGACCCCTGATTTTGCGGTCCATTTCTCCCCCTAGGGTGGCGTCTTCCACTGCTTCTCCCTCTGCCCCGGGGGAAGTCTTTGCCTTGAGTGTCTTGGAAAGGCCCTTGGGATTTTTTAAACCATAGTCTCCCACTTCTTTGGTTTCTAGAATAAGGTCTCTGAGGAGCTGCATGGGCAATAAGCCTCATGGATGAATTAGAGATAGCATCAAGGGTTGCAAGCTGAGAGGAAACTTTGTCATGGACCCCCTTCAGCCACTGCTCCTGAAAGAGTATTTGAAAGCTCTTTAATCAAATCTCTCTGTAATCTGGTAAAGTGTGCCATATAATTCAAGGAGCTCAAAGCGAAGGTCGTTTAAGCATAAACACGCTTCCCAAATCTATCCAACATTATAGACTCCTTGTTAAGAGGCTGGATAGTTGGACTCTCCTTCAGCGATTTCCTTTTTGGTGGCAGCAGCTCTCACCATAGCGTCAACAGGAATCCCTTTAGACCAATGTGGCTCATCCTTAAGGGCAGATAATACATTGTCACGTCTCTAGGGGATTGGCTCTGTGGTGTCGAGCATCTTCTACATCCGCTGAGTGATCAATTTAATAAGATCATCAGCGGGTGGAGAGATCCAAGAAGTAGAGGGCTGGGCACGAAAAGCCTCCAGATATACTGATTTCTCCAGGGAAGGTTGAATAGAAGACCAGCCATCCCTCTCTCAGGATTTCCCCGAAGGAAACAGTCAAGGGGGACCTGGAGGGAACTTTCCTCTCATCAAAATCGGTATCTTTGGTGAAGGACTCTTCCGGGGAGTCCAGGTGCTTCCTTGGGTGGATGATCCAGGGAAGTGTCCAAAGAGGAAACCACTAAAGTGGGGAGTGATTTGAGACTTTTGTACCCTCTGTCCAGGGGATGAAACTGATGGTAGCTCAGGCAGAGTGGAAGTAGAAATCTGTCCCAACAGGGATGGCAAAGTCCGAGTCCCCAATGGATAATGCCTTCGCCATTATCCTACATGCTGCCCCCCCACAGAGGGATGGGAGCTGAAAACCAAAATAGACTCCTTCGGAACAGAGGTCACATCCCGCACTGAGGAGGCAGCCTCTGGAACAGAAGCATGTGTCAGTCCTACAAAGGCAGAGGTACCAAGGGGCATCGATGGTTCCGAAGGAAACAAAATTGATCCAAGCCCATCAGACCCGACCAGAGAATCACGACCCCAGGAGACCTCCAGTGCCAAAGGCTCGGAGGAACTCAAGACAACTCTCAGAACCAGAGAACAGAATGCTACTGGAACCTAGACAGTCGACGCTGGTGGAGTCTAAACAGAGGGCTCCAAGGTCTCAACAGGAGTTGGAGGGTATGGATGAGTCATAGCTAGGCTAGTTCAAAGGCCAGCATGGTTAGGAACATCGGATAACCCCCCTGGCCCGTCAGAAGCTGATCCACCAGTCTCAATATATCGGCCTCAAAGACTCTTAGTAGAATGAACAGAAGATGAGGAGGGAGACTTAGGGGGTCTCTCTTCTGCAAAGGGGCTGGGTGGCATATCTTTAATGGAAGGAGAGTATTTAGCCCATGGCAGTTGTAACAGCTTCGGCACTGAGGAATTTGTCAGTGCAGATGTTTTCGGTTGCGAAAGGAGCTTGGATCTGGAACCAGATAAATCCTCCAATGCCAAGGAACTCTTCGGTAAAGAGGATGACAGACATTTTTTTAGACGGTTCCAAGGACCTTGGAACTGAAGGCCGTTTCTTTGAAACAGAAGATGAGGAAGAAGTGCTAGCTTCAACTCTAGACTTGGATAATACCTCATCAAACCCTGTTTTGAGTCCCTTCAATATTAATTTTTCCTTTCAGTCAGGGTTTACGTAGAGAACCCATGACAAATTGAACAGTCCTCCTGCAAGAGAATCTTTCCCAGGCAATGAATGCGTAAGGTGTGACCACTAGAATTAGGCATTTTGCCTTGATGATTGGATGGGAGACAGGAAATTCACCCCAGGATCACATCAGTCGTCCTGCTAGACAGGGGTCCAGGGAAGTAAATCCTGTGGGAAGAAATAGCTAGGGAATTGTTATGGCTAGGCTTGTATAGGCCCTAGGGCTGATAGCCTAGTACCAACCTATGAACCTTTTAAAGCCTGAGATGCTTTTAACAGATTTAAACAGGGGAAGGTCATTTCTATTCTTGGTCAGCTATTATAATATAAACGGTCAGTCATGTGACAAGAGAAAGGGAGAGGAAAGCAAGGGATTTTTCTTTCTTTTTTTTTTTTTTTAAATTAAAGACTAAAGGTAAGAGATACCAATGATAGTATTTTAAAATACCTAAACAGGTAATAAGAAATAAATAGAAAATACCAACAATGGTACTTAAGTTCTACCAACGGTTGGAGAGGGAGAGAGACAGAATTAACGGCTACGTTAAGGATAAGAGGAGCAGATAGATAAGAGAGGAACTAGAAAAGAATTTCTTAAAAGGGATAAAGAACTACTTCAAAAGAACTAGAAATTGGAAAAATTAGAAAAATTAACTAGTTATAGCCAAGGCTCGAAAGAAGGAAACTAATGTGTCTGGATCTGTGAGGCAGCAAATGAGATGTGAGGTAACTTTAGAGAGGAGCATTATGGGTAGTGCTTGGCTCAAGAGTTTGGACAGCGTGAGCTGGAAGATATGGCTGAGTCACTTCTGAGGTTTGGAACTGAACCCAGTCATGGAATGGGTGAAGACTGACATTAGATCAAACTGTTTCCATTTACTGGAATAAAGCTTATGTGCAAGTTAATGGAAAATTAAAAGTATATGTCAGACTGGGGAAGACAGCATAAGTTTTCTGGCTATTAATGGAACTGATGAAGCCAGGCAGTCAGCCTGAGGTTTGATATGTCTGGATGGATCATGCCTGTTGGGTGAGACAGCAGGTCTGGAACTGGAGCCAGAATCCAAGCTTGGTGAACTAGAGGCCTAAGGAAGGGGAACCAAATCTGTTGAGGCCAGTAAGGTGCAATGAGGATGACTTTGCTCTTCAACGTGGCAGCTTTCTGTAGGAATTTTGGAATTAGTGGGATTGGTGGATAGGCGTATAGTAGAACAGAGGGCCAATCGTGAAATACAGCATCCCTTGGTGATTCCACCTGTGAGGGGATAAAGGCAAAGTAGCTGCTTCGTTTGTTGTTTAGGGGAGAAGCAAAATGTTTGCAGCAAGGCTGGCCCCACTGATGAAAAATCATTTCCATCACACACTTGTTGAGAGACCACTCGAGGTAGAAGAATACACCTGCTCAGTTTGTCTATCACAGTGAACTTCCCTGGAGTGTGCACTGCTATGAGAAAGTGGCTGGATGAGATGGCCCATTGTCACACACACAGTGCTTCTCAACACAAGGGGTATAAATCTGGTTATTCTTTGCTTGCTGATTTACCAAACTACTGACATTATCAGCTTGAATTGCAATTGTTCCCGAAAGGGACAGCATCTTGGAAGGCCAGCAATGCTAAAAGTACTGCCCTCATTTCTAGGACATTGACATGTAATTTGGACTCTTTGAGGGACCAAGTGCCTTGGACTGTTTCCCCCAGAAAATGCCTCCCCACCCAAACTGGGAAGTGTCCGTGGTCACTATGGCCTTGGGGTAATGGGGAATGAATAGACAGCCTCGTAGAGCCTGATCTGACTGAATCCACCACCTGAGATCTCTTCTGCATGTTTGAGCGATTTGTATCAGAGTTGACATGGGTTGGTAAACTATCAACCATTGTGTTGCTAGCATCCATTGGAGAATCCTCATGTAAAAGTTGGCTAAAGGTACTAGTGTTATTGCCGCTGACATTGACCCTAGAGCTTGAAGGACCAAGAGGGCTGAAATTCTGGTACTGCAGAACATTTCTGACTTGTAATCATATAGGGTGAACAGTCATTCAAACCTGGGTAGCACATTGCATTAAGTCTAAGTTGCCATTTTAACTCACACTTATTTAAATTTTCATCATCTATACTACCCCTTCCATCTTTTACAATTTGGTCAATGTTGGAATGACCAGCAGAAAATTAAAAAAAAAAAAGAATAGAATTTATGAGCATGTAGCTGACATTAAAAATTATAACACAACTAATGCATTGTACTGGCATGTGGAAGCTTCACAAGTTTGAGTTTGTCATTATTGGTCAAACCAAAAAGGATGCAAAGGGTAGCATAGTTGAACATTTAAATAAGTGCGAGTTAAAATTGCAACTTAGTGCAACGTGATACCCAGGTTTGAATGACTATCAATAAATTCTATTTTAAAGTTGAGGCGCTTTAATGCTTAAACACTTGTAATTTTTTTTTTTTTACCAACTAATTTTTTAATTGATATGTTGATATCACTGGACAGTTCTGGAACATATGATTGTTTTATAAAATATTTTATGAGAAGTTTTAAATGAAATGGTAGTTCTGATGAAGTTCCTAACATTAACTTTGGAACAAAAGCACTTAACTTTGTGAAATAAAATCTTTGTGGAATACTAGAGAGTGTTGTTCTTCCAGCACCGCAGGATTTGTTCTTTTCAGGAACACTGGAACGGTCTGTCAAATAAAACATCTCTGGATGGCTAGTTTTGACGGCCACCTCTCCCGCGGGGGCTGCATCTACCATTAGAGATTCCCTCACTAACCCTGGAGGAACTAGTGTGTCCTGGAAAGGTCCCTGGGATTTCTTGAACCACATCTTTTGACAACCTCATTGATTCCTAGAAAAGGATCTATGAGGGGGTCAAAAAATGTACACCCGCAGCAGACAAGGTCTTTCTGTCGTCCTCACACCTGGATATTGCGTCTTTTACTTGGGGCCAAAGAGCACTGATGAATGTAGACTTGAAGTGGTCCACAAAATCACACAAGCTCCTCCTAATAAAAATGCCTGAACCCACTGCGCCTGAGGTTCCTTTAGCTATGTGCGAAATAAGCCTTATGGAAGAATTGAAAATAGATTGCAGGGTAGCCAACTGAGAAGACTGTACTTCAGAAACGGATCTTGAGAGGGTAATTGACAACTCTCTTATCAAATCCCTCTGAAATCTGGTGAAATATGCCAAATAACTCAGTGATCCTAAGGCGAAGATCGCTGAAGAATAGACTCTTCTCAAACCAGTACATCACTAAAGGCTCCCTCCCTGCTGGTGGGATGAACAGTGGAACTCTTCTCGGCAAGTTCCTGTTTAGTGGCTGCCATCACAACCATGGCATCAATGGGCACCCCTTTTCCCCAAAGCTTTGCCCACAGGTGGTGCCATAATTATGTCTGGTCTCTGTGGTACAGGTTCAGTAGTATCACGCTCCCTCCATTTCCACTGAGAGATCAACTCAAACTCGGCAGTGGCAGTTGGAGTTACCCAGCAGGTAGAAAGGCTAGTACCGAAAGCCTCCAGGAATACAGACTTCTCAGATGAAGGGTTGCTGGGCATCCAGTCACCTCTCTGCTTAAAGATTTCAAGGATGTCTCCAACTGAGACATCTTTAGGAGGTGATCTTGGGGACCCTTCACCTTCATCAAAGTCTGTATCTTCTGTGATAAAGACTCCTCTGGGGAGTCCAAGTGCTCTCTCTTACATGTCTTCTTCTTAGGGACCTCCTCAGTGAGATTTTACGGGGAGGTATTAGAACTTACAATACCCTGTTGGGAAGTCTGGGGTTTTCATACTGGCTGTCCCTGTGGAAAACAGCGATGAGATTCCGAGCACAGAGGCATCAGAGGTGTAGACTGTAGATCAGAGGGGGAAGGATGCATTTTTTTGCTGAGGCACACAATGCTCTCTTCAAAGCCTCAGAGCAAATGCTGGATGCAAGAATAATGCTAGCCTCAGATCCGAGTCAACAGCAGCCAGATGGCTCGGATCCAAGGAGTCAGAGGAAGAACTGGTAAAGAGGGTGTGGAAGAAAAGCAGATCTGACCGGAAGGGGTAGGAGCCGGTAAGACACCTATCTGATTCTCCGCTGAGGGAATCTCTCTCACCATTTTTTCTACATCTTTTTATGTTAGACTTCTAGAACAGCAAGTGGGAATTACAGAGGGGGATCTGGGTCTCTCCAAAAAGGGTGAGAGGACCCTGGAGTGTACGGGTTCCACAAATGGAGAATATCTGGTCCTTGGCAGGCCAACTGATTCTGGGAGAAGTGGTCAGCTCAGGTAACTTTTTTATTGCATCTGAAGTCTTCTGATCAGACAATTTTTTCTGCTTAGGATCTGATATACATTTTTTTTCTTACAAGGATCCGATGACGTTGGATCTGACTGAAGTCTTTTTTTTTTTTTTTTAAATGCACCGAAGTCCTAGAGGAAAAAGTAGATGAACCTGGAGGAGATTTTGAATCTTTAGATTTCAGTGACTCAGTTCCAGATACAACCTCTCCAAATGTAGAAGGAAGCAAACGACTTAGCATTAATTTATTTTTTCTTTCAAGAAGTGCCCTCGGGTTAAACTCATGATAGGTCACAGAGTCTTCTTGTAAATGAAGAGGACCAAGGAGATATATACAAAGTGTGGGCATCAGATACAAGAATTTTTATGCCCACACTTGAAACATTTTTTGAACCCAGTAACTTTCTCTGAAGAGGTAAAAGACAGTACACACAACAGTAGTTAGAGACTAAGCTTTTTTTTTTTTTTTTTTTTTTTTTAAAAGAGGAAAGAAACATAACACTGGAGAATTACAGTACAGTTGTGTAAACTTACCATAAATGTAGATGTTTGAGTGTATTCACTGTTGCAGTCATTACATTTGGGTAATCTGCTGACAGGTTGCCCTCAGTCTGCCTGATTAACTAAGTCTTGGGTCCTGCGTCAGTTGCTGTCCCCTCTTCCATGACGTCAGGGGTATAAAACATGCAGCCGACGCCATTACATCAGTTTTTCTTGCCCCAGATATCAGGTGTCCCCCAAATGGGGAGCAATATATATATATATATATATATATATATATATATATATATATATATATATATACATATATATATATATATATATATATATATATATATATATATACACACACACACATACATACACACACACACATATATATATATATATATATATATATATATACATATATATATATATATATATATATATAAATAAAATTACAAAACAAAAAATATCCCTCCAAACAAAAGCAAATACACCAAAAAGGCTTTTAAGCATAGTAAAGAAAGTAGAGGTATAGTAAGAGAAAAACAGGGGGCTGGAGGGAGGGTAACCAGGACTGCAACAGTGAATACAATCGAACATTTATGGTAAGTGTATACAACTGTACTATGTTCTTCGTGTTTCACTGTTGCATTCATTACTCTTGGGTTGAATCCCAAAGCTGAGTATGGGTGGCTGGGCTAAATAGGATTAGGAGAGGCTATGAGGCCCTGCAGAACTGCAGTGGCATTTCTTACATTTGGGTAGATTCCTAAAGCTATGGTTGGGAGGATGGATTTATACAGCGCTAGGACCAGCTATAAGGCCCTGCAGGACAGCAGTGGCAAAGCCAGCTCTGGATTTAGAGAAGAAAGGTAAATGGCAATGTTTGGTGAATGTATGAACTGAGCTCCAGGTAGCAGCTTCTAGAATGTCTCTGGTAGGAACACCTCTGAGAAAGGCTGTAGAAGTAGATGCAGCCCTAGTGGAATGAGATCTGATCCCCTGGGGGATAGTTTTACCATGGTGCATATAGCAGAAACGAATACAATGGCTTATCCATTTGGAAATAGTCTGTTTTGAAATAGCCTTACCCTCTGCCCCTGCAGCAAATGCCACCAGTAGTAGTTCAGATTTTCTTAGAGATTTTGTCCTGTTTAAGTAAAATCTAAATTGTCTGTGTACATCCAATAAATGCAGAATCCACTCTTCCTTGTTCTGTGGATTGGGAAAGAAAGTTGGCAAATGAATGGTCTGATTAAGAGCCACAATGGATACCACCTTAGGCATGAAGGATGGACTGGTCCTGAGATACACCCTGTCCGCATGAAAGATAATGAAAGGCTCCACTGCCATAAGAGCCTGTAATTCAGAAATCGTTCTAGCTGAAGTGACTGCTAAAAGGAAAGCTGTTTTCCAGGACAGAAATTTTGAGTCTGCAGTAGCAGCTGGTTCGAAAGGAGGGAGAGTGAATTTTTCCAATACAAAACTGAAGTCCCAGGCAGGAGTTGGAGCTCTCCTGGGTGGTCTTAAGTTTCTGGCCCCTCTGAGATACTGCTTTAGCAGAGGATGAGAGAAAAGGGGAGGTACTGTATTGTAATGAGCTGAAATGGCGGAGGCATGGATTTTTATGGAAGAAAAAGACAGGCCCTTGTGAAGCATCTCAGTTAAGTATTGTAAAATCTGAGGAATATTGGGCACTGCTGTGCTTATTCCTTGTGATTGGTTCCAGGCACAGAATCTTTTCCATTTGTCAGCATAAGATTTTCTAGTACTAGGCCTTCTTGCCTCCAAAATGATATCCACCACAGGTTTGCTGAGGGATGCTAAGGGTGAATTTAGGTGATAAGCCATGCTGAAAGATTCAAAGTTTGGAGCTGAGTGTGCAGAATTTGTTTGTTCTGCTGAGACAGTAAGTAATTTGTCTGAGGCAGGTGCCACGGTGGAAGGTGTGACATTGCACAGAAGTGGGTACTAGTGTTGGCGAGGCCAGTCTGGGGCAATCAGAATAATTTTTGGTTTGTCCTGTTTGACTTTTAGTAGAACTTTGGAGAGCAGAGTCAGAGGGGGAAAAGCATAGACTGATGGGTTTTTCCAGCTGAATGATAGAGCATCCACTTTCCAGGCTTTTTTGTGATGAGTTCTTGTGCAGAATTTGTCCAACTGATAGATCATTTTGCCTCACCCCAGAACTGTCTCTGAACTCCCCCATTTGTATGTCAACATGTTGAAAATCCATGGTTCCAGTTTCCATTCGTGTGGGTCCATGAGATTTCTGCTTAGTTCGTCTGCCAGAGTATTCAGCTTTCCTGGCAGGAATTGAGCTTGTAGTTGAATTTGGTAGGTCAAGGCAGTGTCCTACAATGCCATGGCTAGTCTGCAAAGGGGGTAGGAGTGTGTACCTCCCCTGCTTGATTATGTACCACATACTGTGGTGTTGTCTGTCCTTATCATTAATTGTCCTGGATGAAGGTAGTCCTTGAAGGCTGTCAGTGCATTCTGTACAGCTAGCATCTCTTTCTGAAGGTGCATTTGATTTGGGCTCCATTTGCCCTGAATGCACTTCCCTGCCAGATGAGCCCCCCAAGCATAGTCTAATGAGTCTGTAGTTAGGGTATGGGCCAGCAGGGGGTGGAGTGAATGGCAGTCCCTTGTTTTGGTGGCAGGCCTCTGCCCAACATAGGAACTCTAGTTGCAGGCAAGGTATGATAGGAATCATTGTTTCCAGGCTGTGACAATGTTGACTCCATAAACTTTTTTAAGTACCACTGAAGTTTCCTCATATGCAGTCTTGCATATGGAATTAGAAGAATGCAGGAGGCCATGAACCCCAAGGCTTGCAGAATTTGTCTTGAGATAGCAGGGTTTTTGTGGCCACCTGTTTGAAGTAAGTTACCAAATGAATTTGCTTTTCTGGCGTAAGGTAAGCCATCTGGGCAGTTGTATTCAAGCTTGCACTCAGGAATGTAATTTTTTGAGAGGGTACCAGTTGTGATTTATTTTCGTTTATGGTGTACCCTAGACAAGTTAAAACCCTTTTTACAAATGCCAGATGCTTTAGAAGAATGTCCTTGTTTTCTGCCTGAATTAGACAATCGTCCAGGTATGGATATATTTGAATATTCCTTTGCCTGCAAAATGTAATTACTGGAGCCAGGCACTTAGTGAAGACCCTGGGCGCAGTAGATGAGCCAAAGGGCAGTGCAGAAACTGGTAATGCAAGTAGCCTGCTTTGAAGCATAGGCATCTTCTGCAAGATTCCCTGATTGGGATATGCAGGTAAGCCTCTTAAGTCTAGAGTAACCAACCAGGGTGTCTTTGCCTAGCACAGGAAGTAACTGCTGAAGAGTCAGCATCTTGAATTTTGGAATGTCCATAAATGTGTTTAGTGTAGATAAGACCAGAATTGGATGCCATGATTTGTCTTTTCTGGGTACCTGGAAAAGTCTAATAGAAACCTTGTCCCTTTTCCTCTTCTGGTACTGGCTGAATAGCCCCCATGTTCAAGAGGGACAGTACTTGTTTCTGGGCTTCTACCCACTGATTTGGGGGCAGGTCTGGCCATCCGTTTGGGTTTGGAAACGTGTGGAAATGAAATCTGTATCCCTGGGATACTATATTTAATACCCATTTGTCCTGGGTTATAAGTTGCCAGTTTCTTGCATGAAGTACCAGTTTTCCCCCCAAAGGGGCGGCTAAAAGCTAAGTGCTTGGTGAGTGTAGAGGGAAGTCATGGAGACTGTTTACCATAGGGAGGTGCCTTGTTGTTTCCAGATTTGGAGGTGGAGGCACCCCATTGTTTTGTTCTAAAAGTGACTGAAACCTGGAGCCTTTAGAATGTCTGGGTTTGACTTGAGTGGCTCTCAAAGGAAAGTACAGTTGTGTACCTACCATAAATGTAGATGTTCGAGTGTATTCACTGTTGCAGTCATTACTCTTGGGTTATCCTGCTGGCAGGCTACCCTCAGTCGGACAGAATTCCAAAGTCTAGGTCTGGCGTCGGCTGCTGTCACCTCTTCCCTGATGTCAGTGCACCAGGGGTATAAAAGATGCAGCAGACGCCATTTTCTTCAGTTTTTCTTGCCCCAGATGTCAGGTGCCCCCAAATTGGTAGGCTGAAAATATGCCAATAAAAATGCATGCACAAAAATAGCATTTCCTTTATCTACAAGTAAATACACCAAATAGGTTGTATAGGATAGAGAAGTGCAGATAAGTCCCAGCAAAGAAAAGGGGGATGGTGGGTGGGTAACCTGGACTGCAACAGTGAATACACTTGAACATCTACATTTATGGTAGGTACACAACTGTACTATGTTCGTGTTTCACTGTTGCAGTCATTACTCTTGGGTTGAATCCAAAAGCTGAGGATGGGTGGCTGGGCTAAACAGGATTAGGAGAGGCTATGAGGCCCTGCAGAACTGCAGTGGCAAAGCCTGCCCTGGACTTAGAGTAAAGAGGTAAGTGGTAGTGCTTTGTGAAAGTGTGCACTGAACTCCAAGTTGCAGCCTCTAAGATATCTTTGGTTGGTACTCCTCTGAGGAAGGCTGCTGAAGTGGCTGCTGCTCTGGTGGAATGAGGCCTAATGTCCTTAGGCACTGACTTGCCATGTTGAAAACAGCAGAAGCGGATGCAATGGCCTATCCATTTTAAAATAGTCTGCTTTGAGATAGCATTTCCTTGTGATCCTTGCAGCATATGACACTAAAAGTTGCTCAGTCTTTCTGAAAGCTTTAGTTCTGTCCAAGTAGAAGCGTAACTGCCTGTGTATGTCCAAAGAATGCAGAATTTTCTCACCCTTGTTCTCTGGTTTTGGATAAAAGGTAGGCAAGTGAATGGTTTGGTTGAGAGCCACACTGGACACCACCTTAGGCATAAATGAAGGGTTTGTCCTCAGAGAAACCCTGTCTGGATGAAAAATGATAAAAGGTTCCACAGCCATGAGTGCTTATAACTCCAAGACTCGCCTTGCAGAGGTTATTGCTAGGAGCAGAGCTGTTTTCCAGGATAAGAACTTTATATCTGCTGTTGATGCTGGCTCGAAAGGAGGCAGTGTGAGTTTTTCCAAAACATAATTGAGGTCCCAGGCCGGAATTGGTGCTCTCCTTGGAGGCCTAATGTTTTTGGCCCCTCTGAGATACTGCCTTATTAAAGGATGAGAAAAAATAGGTGGTTCCGTATTGTAATGGGCTGAAATGGCAGAGGCATGAATCTTAATTGATGAGAAAGGCCTTTGTTCAGCATCTCAGTTGGGTATTGTAAAATCTGAGGGATATTTGGTATACACGTGTCAATGCCTTGGTTCCTGGTTCCAAGCACAGAATCTCTTCCATTTTTCTGCATAAGATTTTCTGGTACTGGGCCTCCTGGCCTCCAAGATAACATCCATAACAGCTTTCGAAAGAGGAGTGTTCTGAATGACTACATTATCCGCCATGCTGCCAGATTTAAGGTCCCGAGTTGGCTGTGCAGGATCTGATTGCTTTGTTGGGTCAACAAGTGAGAAGTTTGAGGCAATATCCATGCTGGACCTTGAGACAAGCTTTTTAGGATTTTTGGCTTCTCTTGTCTGACCTTTAGGACTACCCTGGGAAGGAAAGGCAGTGGAGGAAAGGCATATACTGTTAGATTTTTCCAGCTGAAGGATAGGGCGTCCACTTTCCATGCTTGCTTGTGATAAATCCTTGTGCAAAATCTCTGCAATTGGCAGTTGTGAGGGGAGGCAAATAGATTTATGTCTGGGCATCCCCCATTTCTTTATTATCATGCTGAAGACTTGTGGATCCAGTTTCCATTCGTGGGGATCCATGAGGTTTCTGCTTAGTTTGTCTGCCAGAATATTTGTTTTTCCTGGCAGGAATTGTGCTTGCAGGTGAACTTGAAAAGCCAATGCTGTGTCCCATAAGGTCATTGCTTGTCTGCAGAGGGGGTAGGAATGTGTACCTCACTGCTTGTTTATGTACCACATGACCGTAGTATTGTCTATCAGTAGCTGTCCTGGATGAAGTAGGTCCTTGAAAGCGGTCAGGCCATTTTGTACAGCTAGCATCTCTTTTTGATTGATGTGAAGATGCATCTGGTTTGCAGGCCATCTGCCCTGAATACATTATTGCCATATGGGCCCCCCCAGGCATAATCTGATGCATCCGTTGTCAGTGTCTGACTGGCTGTGGGTAGACTGAATGGCAGACCCTTGTGGTGACAGGCTTCTGCCCACCATCGAAACTCCTGTTGCAGGCAGGGAATGAGTGCAATTACGGTCTCCAGGCTGTGGCAATGCTGAGTCCAAACACTTTTTAGATACCATTGTAGTTTCCTCATATGCAGTCTGGCATATGGAATTAGTAGAATGCAGGATGCCATGAAACCCAAGGCCTGCAGGATTTTCCTTGCAGATAAGTGGGTTTTTGTTGCCAATTTCTTGAAGTAATAAGTCAGTTGCTTTTGTTTGTCTGGCGTGAGATAAGCTATCTGGGCAGTTGTATTTAAGCTTGCACCCAAGAATATTATCTCTTGAGAGGGCACTAGTTTTGATTTATTTTCGTTTACTGTGTACCATAGGCCAATTAGTAATCTTTTTACAAACACCAGATGCTTTAGAAGAATGTCTTTGTTCTCTGCTTGAATTAGGCAGTCGTCCAAGTAGGGATATATTTGAATTCCTCTTTGTCTGCAAAACACAATTACTGGTGCCAGGCATTCTGTGTAGACCCTGGGCGCAGTAGATAAGCCAAAGGGCAGTGCAGAGAATTGGTAAAGCATTGAGCCAGCTATGAATCTGAGGTATCTTCTGCAAGACTGTCTGACTGGGACATGCAGGTATGCCTCTTTCAGGTCCAAAGTTACGAGCCAAGCCTTCTTGCCCAGCATGGGCAGTAGCTGCTGTAAAGTCAACATCTTGAATATTGGAACTTCCAGAAACGTATTTAGTATAGACAGGTCCAGTATTGGTCTCCAGGCTTTGTCCTTTCTGGGTACTAGGAAACTTTTGGAGTAAAATCCTTGCCCCTGCTCTTGCTGTGGTACTTGCTGAATGGCCCTCATGTCCAGGAGGGCTGTAATTTGTTTTTGTGCCTCTGCCCATTGATTGTGTGGCAGGTCGGGCATACCTTTTGACCTTGGGACACTGTTCAGGACCCATTTGTCTTGGGTAACCTTTTGCCAATTTGATGAAAAAAGTGCTAGTTTTCCCCCTAAGGGGGCTGCCAAAAGAAAAGTGCTTGGATCTGGCAGAGGAAAGTCATTGGGACCGTTTCCTGTAAGGTTGTGATTTGTCTTCTCTGCTTTTGGAGGTAGGAGCACCCCATTGTTTAGGCCTGTATGAGCCTTGGGGCTGAGATCTGCCTCTGGGATGCCTGTATCTGCCTCTTTGTGGTCTGTCTGACACTGGAAAGGACCAATTTTTAGAAGGCCAGTTCCTGCTAAACCTGGGTGGCTGTCCCTGTAAGAAATCCTTGACTGTCTGCATGGATTTTGCTTTATCCTCCATTTTTTTCAACACCTCTTCTGTTTTAGTACCAAACAAAGTATCATGCTGTAATAGTGCATCTAATAATTTTGCTTTAACATGATCAGGCAGATTCTGTTCCTTTAACCAAGCATGCCTTCTAATAATAAACCTGTAACAGCGGCTCTGCAAGAGGCCTCCAGTGAATCATAACCACATTGCAAAGTATGCTTTCCCACTTGTTCAGCTGCATGCAATAAATCCTGCAGTTCCTTGTTCTCTGAACATTCAGTATGTCAACAATTTCTGTTTAAGCAGTGACATAAAATATTGCTGATATTTAAGCATATGAAACTGACAATTTAAAGCCCTTACAAAGTAGCAGAAGTGTAGACATTTTTCCCCCATCTGTCTAGAGCCCCAGAATCCCTATCAGAGGGGCCAAGGTTTTTTGCAGTGGAAGATTTAACCCCTTTGGGACCCTGAGATATAGTTTCTGGGTCAGCTGCAGGGATTTTATATAGGAATTTATGAGAATCTGGAACCCTGTACTATCTGTCTGGCTTAGCAGGTGCAGAGGGTAGAGAGTCAGGGACAGGCCGGACTCTGAAAATACATCTACAATGTCTAGAACAGGTGGAACAGCAAGGGGTCTGTGCTGAGGAAGTAGCAGAAAGTCTCTAAGCCTTTTCTTAGATTCAGAATAATCTTGGCTCTCCCATTGGAAATGCTCCCTCATGGTATGCAGGGTTTCCCCAAAAGAATAATCCTCAGGAGGAGAGGCTGAAGGAATGGATTCTTGAGTCCTCATAGGGAAGCATAGAATAATCCTGTTCAAAAGTGGAATCAGAAGAAATAGAAACCTGGTCAGAAGAATAATGCTCTCTCTCTTGCCTAGGCCTCTTATCAGGAGGGGGATGGGAGCCCCTGATCAAAGTAATTAGGTCTTCTGCCATTTTGAACATCTGTTTTTTAGGCATGGAGGTCTGAGTAGGAGAATGCTGTACTTATTTCTTTGTCTTTGAAGCTGAAGATGGCTTAATATATAGTTGTGTAGGTCTGAAGACACCCTCAGAAGCCGATGCCTGCTCAGCGGCTCCGGACCCATCTGAGGGGATGATTTCCGAGTGTCCAATACCTTGAGTATCCAGAGGCCCAGTCGGCTCCATGTGGGAGTTGGTAGCGGGCGCCAGGGGCTGTGAAAGCGCCTCACTGAGAACTGGCGACTGGCCTAGTAGAGGCCTCGTTGGTTTTGGACCTCGGGTGCCTATCCTTTTCCTTGTCCTTGCACTTTTTGTAAACTCCGGTTGTCGGCTGTTCCGACGGCATTATCATTATATAATTAAATCTTCGGCCAAAGTAATGAAATGCAAAATCGAACTGACGCTTAATAGTGCGTTGGTTAAATCTAGCACAAAACCGACAGCTAGCAACGTTGTGATCAGGGCCTAGGCAAGGAATACAGTACGAGTGAAAATCCTTATGAGGTATTTGCTTCCCACAAGAAATGCAATTAACTTTTTCTGACATCAGTCTGGAGCAAGAAAAAAGTTTCCCCAACAGGGTACTTAGCTTTAATGAAGACTTCGGTTCTGAAATTCGGATCTGAAAATCTCAGGAGTCGGCCGACCGGCACTTGCGAACTGCTTTTGCTTCGGGCAACGCGCGGCAAGAAAGACTGAAGAAAATGGTGTCGGCTGCATCTTTTATACCCCTGGCGCACTGATGTCAGGGAAGAGGCGACAGCAGCCGGCGCCTGTCCTAGACTTTGGAATTCTGGCCAACTGAGGGTAGCCTGCCAGCAGGATAACCCAAGAGTAATGACTGTAACAGTGAAACACGAACATCTATTAAAGTACAGTTGTGTACACTTACCATAAATGTAGATGCTCGAGTGGATTCACTGCTGCAGTCATTACATTTGGGTAATCTGCTGGCAGGTTGCCCTCAGTCGGCCAGAATTCCAAAGTCTTGGGTCCTGCGTCGGTTGCTGTCTTCTCTTCCATGACGTCAGGGGTATAAAACGTGCAGCCGATGCCATTTTCTTTAGTTTTTCTTGCCCCCGATGTCAGGTACCCCCAAAAAGGTAGCAATATTTTATATACATATATACATATACATATATATATATATATATATATATATATATATATCTACATACATACATATACATGCATCAATGTAAACTTTACCTTCATCTACAAGCAAATACACCACATAGGTTGTAGAAGATAGAGAAGGAAAGATAAACTTTAGAAAGACAGGGGGATGGCGGGAGGGTAACCTGGACTGCAACAGTGAATACACTTGAACATCTACATTTATGTTAAGTGTACACAACTGTACTATGTTCTTCATGTTTCACTGTTGCAGTCATTACATTTGTGTAGAATCCCAAAACTATGGTTGGGAGGCTGGAGCTAAACAGCATTAGGTGCGGCTATAAGGCCCTGCAGTGGCAAGGCCTGCCCTGGACTTAGAGTAAAGAGGCAAATGGTAATGGTTTGTAAAGGTGTGAACAGAACTCCAAGTAGCAGCCTCTAGAATGTCTTTGGTTGGTACTGATCTGAGAAAGGCTGCTGAAGTAGCTGCAGCTCTGGTGGAATGTGACCTAATGCCTTTGGGCACAGGTTTACCATGGTGTAAGTAGCAGAAACGGATGCAGTGGCTTATCCACTTTGAAATTGTCTGCTTTGAAATAGCCTTTCCTTCTCATCCTGCAGCATATGACACTAGTAATGGCTCAGTTTTTCTTAGAGATTTAGTCCTGCTCAAGTAGAACCTTAGCTGTCTGTGTACGTCCAAGGAATGCAGAATTCTCTCCCCTTTGTTCTGCGGATTTGGATAAAAAAGTTGGCAGATGAATTGTTTGGTTAAGAGCCACACTGGAAACCACCTTAGGCACAAAAGCAGGATTTGTCCTCGGAGACACCCTGTCTGGGAAAAATATGATAAAAGGCTCTACAGCCATGAGGGCCTGTAGCTCTGAAACTCTTCTTGCTGAACTAATTTGCTAGTAGCAGAGCTGTCTTCCATAAGAACTTTATATCAGCGGTAGCAGCTGGTTCAAATGGAGGCAGGGTGAGCTTTTCAAACACATAGTTTAGGTCCCATGCAGGTAATGGTGATCATCTAGGAAGTCTTAAATTTTTGGCTCCTCTAAGATACTGCTTTATTAAAGGATGAGAAAAGATTGGTGGCTCTGTATTGTAATGAGCTGAACGGGCAGAGGCATGGATTTTGATTGATGAGAAAGATAGGCCTTTGTAAAGCATCTCAGTCAAGTATTGTAATATCTGAGGAATATGTGGTTCTGCTGTATCAGTTCCTTGCACTTGATTCCAAGCACAGAATCTCTTCCATTTGTCAGCATAAGATTTTCTAGTACTAGGCCTTCTGGCTTCCAAAATGACATCCATCACAGCTTTACTGAGGGGGTGTTGTTTGTATTACATGATTAGCCATGCTGCCAGGTTCAGAGTCTTATTTGATTGTGCAGGATCGGATTGTTTTGCTGGGACAGTAGTTGTGGTCTTTGAGGCAAGGTCCAAGCTGGGTATTGAGACAAGTTCCTTAGGACTGGGTACCAGTATTGGCGGGGCCAGTCCGGGGCAATTAATATCATCTTTGGCTTCTCTTGTCTGACTTTTAGGAGGACCTTGGGTAGAAGAGGCAGAGGAGGCGTAAACTGATAGGTTTTTCCAACTGAAGGATAGAGCTTCCACTTTCCATGCTTGTCTGTGATAAGTCCTTGTGCAGAATCTTTTCAATTGATGATTTTGAGAAGAGGCAAACAGATCCATGTCTGGGCTCCCCCATTTCTTTGTTATCATGCTGAAGACTTGTGGATTTAGTTTCCACTCGTGAGGATCCATAAGGTTTCTGCTTAAATCGTCTGCCAGAGTGTTTTGTTTTCCTGGCAGGAATTGACCTTGAAGATGTATGTGTTAGGTCAAAGCCATGTCCCACAGTGCCATGGCTAACCTGCAAAGGGGGGTAAAAGTGTGTGCCCCTTTGCTTGTTTATATACCACATGACTGTGGTGTTGTCCGTCGTTATCAGTAGTTGCCCTGGATGGAGTAAGTCTTTGAAGGCTGCTAGGGCATTTTGAAGAACTAGCATCTCTTTCTGGTTGATATGTAGATGCATTTGTTTTGGGGCTCATATGCCCTGAATGCATCTTCCTGCCATGTGGGCCCCCCAGGCATAATCTGATGAGTCTGTTAAGGTTTTGCTGGCAGGGGGTATAGTGAATGGCCGCCCCATGTTTTGGTGACAAACCTTTGCCCACCATAGAAACTCCTGTTGCAGGCAGGGAATGAGAGGAATCATTGTTTCCAGACGGTGTGAATGTAGACTCCATAAACTTTTTAGGTACCATTGAAGTTTCCTCATATGCAGTCTTGCATATGGAATTAGTAGGATGCAGGATGCCATCAAGCCTAGAGCCTGCAGAATTTGTCTTGCAGAAGACTGTGCTTTTGTTGCCATCAGTTTGAAGTAAGTAGTGAGTTGCCTTTGTCTGGCGTGAGGTAAGCCATGTGGGCAGTTGTATTCAAACTTGCACCCAGGAATGTTCTCTTTTGACAGGGTATCAGTTGTGACTTATTTTCGTTTGTGTACCCTAGGCATGTTAGAAGCCTTTTCACAAACGCCAGGTGTCAAAGAAGAGTGTCCTTGTTCTCTGCTTGAATGAAACAGTCGTCCAAGTAAGGATATATTTGTATACTTCTTTGTCTGCAAAATGCAATTACTGGTGCCAGGCACTTTGTAAAGACCCTGGGTGCAGTAGATAAGCCAAAGGGCAGTGCAGAGAATTGGTAATGCATTAAGCCAGCCTTGAATCTGAGGTACCTTCTCCATGACTGTCTTATTGGGACATGCAGGTATGCCTCTTTTAGGTCTAATGTCATCAGCCAAGTATTCTTGCCCAGCAAGGGCAGAAGCTGCTGCAAAGTCAGCATTCTGAATTTTGGAATGTCTAGGTATGTGTTCAAAATCGATAAATCCAGTATTGGCCGCCAGGCCTTATCCATTCTGGGTACCAAGAATGGTCGAGTAAAAACCTTGTCCTTTTTCCTGTTCTGGTACAGTCTGAATGGCCCTCATATCCATGAGTGACGTAACCTGTTTGTGCCTCTGCCCATTGATTTTTTGGCAGATATGGCCAACCATTTGCCATTGGCAGGGTGTGGAAATGGAATCTGTATCCCTGTGATACGATGTTTAGTACCCACTTGTTCTGGGTTATTAGCTGCCAATTTTGAGCAAAAAGTGCTAATTTTCCCCCTATGGGTGCTGCCAAAAGGTAAGTGCTTGGTATAGGCAGAGGGAATTCATTGGGATTGCTTTCTGTCAGTTTGCACTTTATCTCCTCCAGATTCAGAGGTGGATGCGCCCCATTGCTTTGACCTATACGAGTCTTGCGCCTGGTATCTGGAACCCTTAAGGCGTCTGGATTTGCCCCTTTGAGCTCTGACACAGGAAAGGACCAATTTTTTGTAGGCCAGTGTCTACTGAATCTTGGTGGCTGCACTTGTAAGTCTAACAGTTTGCATAGACTTAGCTTCGTCTTCCATTTTCTTTAAAACCTCTTCTGCCTTAATAACAAACAGAGAATCATGCTGTAAAGGAGCATCTAGCAATTTAGCTTTAACATGATCAGACAAATTTTGTTCCTTTAACTAGGCATGCCTCCTAATCACAGATCCAGTAACTGCGGCCCTGCAGGAGGCCACTAAAGAATCAAAACCACATAGTAAAGTATGCTTTCCAACTTGTTCAGCTGCATGCAATAATTCCTACAATTCTTTATTTTCTGCACATTCTGAAATCAACATCATTTTCTGTTTCAGCAATCCCATAACATGTTGTTGGTACTTAAGCATATGAAATTGACAGTTTAAGGCCCTGATTGCCAAGGTTGCAGATGAATAAACCTTTTTTGCCCATCTGTCCAGTGCCCTTGAATCTCTGTCAGAGGGGGGAGGATTTTTTGCTATTGAGGCCTTAACTCCCTTTGGGCCCTGTGAAATAGTTTCAGGATCAGCAGCAGGGTTTCTAAATAAAAATTTATGTGAGTCGGGGACCCTGTAATATCTGTCCGACTTACTGGGAGCCGGAGGAAAGGAGTCAAGGGTCAAGCTTGACTCCAAAAACACATCCACAATGTCTAAATCAGGGGGAATGGCTAAAGGCTTGTGCTGAGGGAGAAGGAGGAAATCCCTGAGCCTCTTTTTGATTCTGAGAAGTCTCGACTCTCCCAGTGAAAATGCTCCCTCAAAGTATGCAAGGTTTCTCCAAATGAATAATCCTCAGGAGGAGATGCAGATGGAATAGACTCCTCAGCATCTGAATCCTCATAGGGAGGTATAGCTAATTCCTGACCAGAAGAGGAATCAGAAGAAATAGAAACCTGATCTGAAGATTCATAATCAGTGTCTTGCCTAGGCCTCTTATCTGGAGGGGGATGGTACCCCTGATCAAGTTAATAAGGTCTTCAGCCATTTTGATCATCTGTTTTTTAGGCATAGAGGCCTGTGCACGTGGTTCATGCATTGTTTTTTTTAGTTTTAAAAGTTGCTTTTGTCTTTGGTTTTGCAGCTGTCGTCGGTTTGAGATAAAAATGTTGAGGTCTGAATACACCCTCAAAAGCCGTTGCCTGCTCAGCGGCTCCAGACCCATCTGAGGGAGATACATCTGTCAGTCCAATACCTTGAGTATCTTGCGGCATGCCGGACTCCACATTGGTGTCGATAGAGGCCTACGACTCAAAGGTAGCGGGTATCAGGGGCTGCGAAAGCGCCTCACTGAGTACCGGCGAACCGACGACTGGCTTAGAAGCTTAGTCGGTTTTGGATCTCGACTGCCTTTCTCTGTCCTTTTCTTTGCGTTTTTTATGTACTCCGGTAGTCGGATTGCTATCAGACATTTCTGGGTAGTTAAATCTGTTTCCAAAATACTTTGATACAAAAATATACAGACGCTTAATAGTGCGTTGGTTAAATCTAGCACAAAACCGACAGCCAGGCACGTTGTAATCAGGGCCTAGGCAAGGAATACAGTATAAATGGAAATCCTTATGAGGTATTTGCTTCCCACAAGTAATACAATTATTAACTTTTGCTGACATCGGTAAAAAGCAAGAAAAGTTTCCCCAACGGGGTACTTAGCTTTAGTGAAGACTTCGGTTCTGAAACTCAAACTCGAATATTTCAGTAGTGGCAGACCAGCACTTGCGAAATGTTTCTGCTTCGGGCACAGCGTGGCAAGAAAGACTAAAGAAAATGACGTCGGCTGCATGTTTTATACCCCTGATGACCTGACGTCATGGAAGAGAAGACAGCAACCGACGCAGGACCCAAGACTTTGGAATTCAGGCCGACTGAGGGCAACCTGCCAGCAGATTACCCAAATGTAATGACTGCAACAGTGAAACACGAAGAACTTGGACCAGTTCTTAGTAGGCCAGTGCCTACTAAATCTTGGAGGTTGCACTTGCAAGAAATGTTTCACAGTTTGCATAGATTTAGCTTTATCTTCCATCTCTTAAAACTTCTTCAGTCTCATTACCAAAGAGATGGTCCTGTTGTAAAGGAGCATCCAACAATTTTGCTTTAACATGATCAGGCAGAGTTTGCTCTTTGAGCCAAGCATGCCTTCTTAGCACAGACCCAGTTACAGCAGCCCTGCAACAGGCCTCCAAAGAATCAAAACCACATTGCAAAGTATGTTTTCCAACTTGTTCAGCTGAATGCAATAAATTTTGTAAATCTTTATTTTCCACACAGTCAGAAATTAACATTTGGTTTAAGCAGTCCCATGATATGCTGTTGATATTTAAGCATATGAAACTGACAGTTTAAAGCCCTGATTGCCAAGGTTGCAGAAGTATAAACCTTCTTACCCCATCTATCCAGCGCCCTGGAATCTCCATCAGAAGGGGTAGGATTTTTAGCAGTAAAAGCCATTTAATGCCCATTGGACCCTGAGAAATTGTTTCAGGATCTGTAATAGGATTTTTGAAAAGGAATTTGTGGGAGTCAGGAACTCTGCAGTATCTGTCTGGCTTACAAGGAGATGGAGGCAGAGAATCAGGAGCCATATTGGATTCTGAAAAAAACATCAACAATGTCTAGAACAGGAGGTATAGCCCAAAGAACTATGCTGAGTAAGAAGAAGAAAATCCCTAAGATTTTGGCCTTAGTTTTGAAGATGGCGTTGGTCTACTACACAAATCTGTAGGCCTGAAAACACCGTCAGAAGCCTGTGCCTGCACAGCGGCTCCGGACCCATCTAAGGTAGAGACATCCGCGGGTTCCATAATTGAAGCATCTCGCGGACTCTGAATGGGTCTCAGTAGAGGCCTGCGAATCAGAAGTAGCGGGTATTGTAGGGCTGCGAAAGCACCTCGCTGAGTACCGGCGAACTGGCTACTGGCTTAGGAGAAGCGTCATCTTCAGTTTTGGATTTCGACGGCTTGTCTTTTTCTTTGCGCTTTTCAGGTATTCCAGTAGTCGGACTGCTAACAGACACTTCTGGATAATTAAATCGTGAGCCAAAATATTTAGAAGCAAAAATATAGCGACATTTAATAGTGCGTTGGTTAAATTTAGCACAAAATCGACAGCGAGGTACAGTGTGGTCAGGGCCTAGGCAAGGAATACAGTACAAATGAAAATCCTTATGAGGTATTTGCTTCCCACAAGTAATGCAATTATTAACTTTTACTGATATCGGTAAGGAGCAAGAAAAAGTTTCCCCAATGGGGTACTTGGCTTTTACTTGAAGACTTTGGTTGTGAAACTAAAACGAAAATTTCAGGAGTTGGCCGACCGGCACTTGCGAACTGCTTCTGCTTCGGGCACTGTGCGGCAAGAAAGACCGATGTAATGGCATCGGCTGCATGTTTTATACCCCTGACGACCGGACGTCATGGAAGAATGGACAGCAACCGAAGCAGAACCCAAGACTTTGCTAATCAGGCCGACTGAGGGCAACCTGCCAGCAGATTACCCAAATGTAATGACTGCAACAGTGAAACACTAAGAACATAAACAATGATATTAACGAATCTACACTAGGTGGAGCAGGAAGGAAAAGGAATACAAGAGAGTATTCTTAAGTACACAATTTACAGAATCAAGAACAATATTAACTCATTCACTCCGGAGCAGCTTAGAAAAAGCTGCCTGCTTAATTCCACCAGAGGAACAACAGTGCAGCCTGAGCTAATTTTCAGAAAATCCATTTCTAATACCATACAGAAAACAAATGTTCATAACTCTAAGAGCTAGACTAAAAATGTAAATGCGGAAGTTGTTCAGCAGATACTGACCTTTCCAACAGTGTAAATGTTGACAGTGCATATCAAAGTCATTATTAAATATTTGGCAAGGAATGTTGATATTGTGCATATTTTTTTTACCTTTTTGGAAAAACAAAGCACAATATACTGGTCAATGTACAATGCAGATTCATACAATTTTATTTAATTTGTATGGACGTCAGCTTTAAAATGATACCTTAACCATTACTGTGTGATGCTCCTTTATGGAGATATTCACAGAAATATGATTAATATATTTCTCATAATTGATAAACAAACCATAATATTTCATCACCTGTAACAGACAGAGGCTACATATATCAGTGTTGAAGCTGTGCGTCTCAATGTCAGCTTCAAAATGATGCATCATTTGTCTCATCACCATGCTCCCTTGCAAAGAAATGGGCATAATAATTAGAAGTATTGGAAATTTATAATTTTCATAATCCTACAAGACTAAACAAACTGATATCTGTACATGTATACAACATATAGGCACAGTTCTTTTACCATGTTGGAACTATGCATACTGTCTTCAAAATGAGGTATTACTTAGCACATTCAGATGCTCCCTTGCAAAGTTATTTACCAAAATATGAAAAAAATCAATTTCCATAACCTAAATCCTAAACAAATGAATATCTGTACATGTGTACAGCATTCAGACCTAGTTGTTTTACCATTTCGACAGATATTGTAAATATACACATTCTTGGTTAAACAACATACTGCTGAATGGGTACATGTAAAGAGAAAAAGCAAGGTAACAACCGCCACTCCACTGATGAACCCAGGACAGGTATGGGACTTCAGTAGCATGCAAGGCCGTCTGATCTGTCTGATACCTGTGCTGGCTACCCACTCAGATAGCGGATACCACTACAATCTCACAACCTCCTTCAGTGTCAGCAGTCTTCCTTACCCATGCCTTTTCTCTTTACTTGTGTCCATTCAGCAATGGACCTAAAGGATCAAGTTCTGTATTACTAAGCCCTTCCTGTCAAATAAAAACTCTACACATGCCTGATAGAATAAAAAAGTATTGCAGGATGGTTACTAACATTCGACTGTACGTGGCAGCACTCTCCTGAAACCGTTGTTCTTTCTCAGCATCTTCACCAGCTCCTTCCCGCAGTTATTTGCCAAACTGAGAAAAATATAATTTTTAAGTTCATAGTTAGGTACTAGGCTATCTGCCTGGAGGCATTTATAAGCCTAGCCGGAATGTGTTGGCTTTCGCCGTCCCCTTAGATTAGTTCCCTGTGCCTCTGTCCAGCCCAACAGTTGAAGTGATCCCTGCGGTAAACTTTGTTTCCCATCTACTCGTCAAGGTTTCTCTTGAGGGTTAGTGAGGAGCTCTGCCTAATGTAGATTGGAATCTTTTTCCAGAGCATGGGAAGTCTCTGGGACAGGAATCTATCCCTCCAGCACGTAAGCATCTTACACAACACAATTTATAAGAGTTTTACTTACCATACTGCTCCTACTTGGTCATGGGTGTTTTCCATTCTTCTCACAAGCTGCATGTTACCAATTCTGCATAGCTCTCCTCACGGCATTCTGTAGGTCAGCCAAGAACGCAATGCCCTCCTCAGGTGAATGCCATCCCTTCTGAACAGGTGACCATCATCTGCGGTGATGCTGTCATGGCATATTGTAGATCCACCGACCCTTGCATCAAGGCATGCATGAACCCATTCTGTAAATGTCTGGTCTTGTGCGCTTGCCCGTTGACTGTTTTCCATATCTGGTGAGGAATTGTCAGACCATACAAAATGACAATGTGGCCACCATGACTGCAGATGTTCAAAAATTGCTCTGATTTGAAACCGTAGCCTTCCAAGTAGTTGACTGATCACATCATTCCCTCATATGTACAGCACAAGGATGTCGGGCTCAGGGTAGATGGAACACATCCTCCAACAACTGCAGTACTCCGCTCCAGTGCATACTTCTTGCAATCCAGTATACCTTCACACTGGATGTGGGGAAGCTCAAGTTGTAGTGATTTTCAGTTACAGAGACATGGCTGGCAGCTCAGTGAATGTAGGAATGGCCACATACCCACACTCTCACTTGTCATTCTCCTGCTCGTGAAGCCATGTCAGTGTCAGAAGGTGGACGGACCTGCACAGGAAAAAAATATATAACAGATTACTACTGATGTTTGACAGATGTATTGGAAGACTACATATATATGCATAACAATGCATTACCTGGTTAGACGATCCAAATCTTCACTCCTATCCACAGGGGCATTATTCTTTTCATAAAGTACATAAGTGGTGATGAGGCTGCAGAGGTACATACCTACCACCGGTGAAAACACCAAATTACACACAATGACTGACAAGGGGGCACAGAAAGGACATATGTAAATGGAAAAAGCAGGGTAAGGACCACCACTCCCACTAATATGCCGAGGACACACATGGGGCTTCAGCTCGTGGGCATCTGAAGTGTCCCATACCGGTGATGGCTACCAACTCAGACTGCTGGCAGCAGCAATGACTCCAGATTGCATGCAATGCCAACACTCTGCCTTACCTCTGCCTTTTCCATTTACATGTGTCCTTTCGGCAATGGCCATAAGGACTGAAAGGGGGGAGCTAATGTAAACCCTCTTGCCCTGACCTACACACATTTACTACACTTGAAGGAAGACTGAGTGGAGAGCTACACCAAGACAACATGTGAAAAGACCAAGACTGGCCCAGGATTCGTCTTTTTGCAGGTCTCCTTTCCTGGAGGGATACACTGCATCACAGTGGCACCCCTGAGGACATGCTTACCTAGGACAGCAGCACTATGGCATTGAGCTGAAGAGTCTCCAAGTTCCCAACTGCAATCCAGGTGGATCATAAGATCCATGGTGGCTAGGTATGCCCCCCCCCCCCGTAATGCATCCACCAACACAGCAGCAGTTGGCACAAAAGTCTGAAGAGGAACCTTCCTGGCTTGGGTGCATAAGGGCTTGGCCGTTAACTGACAAGGGGGCACAGAAAGGGCACATGTAAACAGAAAAAGCAGGGTAATGACTGCTACTCCACTAATATGCCAAGGACAGGCATGGGGCTACAGAGCGTGAGCATCTGTAGTGTCCCATACAGGGAGACTGAGTGGAGAGCTACACCAAGACAACATGTGAAAACACCAAAACTGACCCAGGCTTTGTCTTTTTGCATGTGTCCTTTCCCAGAGGGAAACATCGCAATCACGGTGGCACCCCCGAGGCCATGCTTACCTAGGACATCAGCACTGTGGGGCTGAGCTGAAGAGTCTCCAAGTTCCCAATTGCAATCCAGATGGATCATAAGATCCATGGTGGCTGGGTATGCCCCCCATGATGCATCCAGCAACACAGCAGCAGTTGGCACAAAAGTCTGAAGAGAAACCTTCCTGGCCTTGGTGCATTAGGGTTTGGCCAGTAACTACCAAGGGGGCACATGTAAACACAAAAAGCACGGTAAGGTGCTCTGCTTTACCTCTGCCTTTTCCATTTACATGTGCCCTATAGGAAATGGCCATAAGGAGTCAAAGGAGGGAGAGTGAAAGGGTACATCACAAAAAAAAGCCATTAAAGTGGCACCCTTGAAACCATGCATATCCAGGAAAGTAGACCACTGGAACTGAGCTGAAGAGTCTCCAAGTTCCCCACTGCCATCCAGGATGGTCCTAAGGTGCATGATGTTTAAGTGCGACACCCAATGACACGCACAGTACTCAGCAGCACACTGCAATGACATGAGTTCCATATGCATAAACATCTTGATTTGTCTTGTGCATTGCAAAATGTGCCTTTCCTGATGTCAGTAACCTACTAGAAAGTTATGGCCATGGTACTCGCAGAAGCATTCGACACACAGGTTGAACTTGCAAGACGCGCACCCCCATGACGGCTCAGCACATTTACCCTTGCTGGCACAGTTTTTTTATCTTGATGTATGCCATTTCACTGGAAAGTGTGAGCCATGCTAAAATCGGCTCACAGCCTCTGGGACAGTAATCTCAATGCATCTTTTCCTCTTGGTGTAACTGGCAAGGAGATGCAAGCCTAGGTTACTTCGAAACTGCAACTGTGTTGCTGGAATAGCACGTCCAGAGCGTGACAGTTGCTGGTTTCTGTTACTTTCACGGAATATAATGAAAGCATTGACTAAGACCAAATTCCATAAAAACAAGTACAGCCACCATTTGCTGGCCTTTCCGGCAGTGGGATACTGTGTCCTGAGCTGATCTGCTCGGTCCACCCCATTCATGCAAGTGTTGTACATGTTTCCAACTGGTGGACATGGCACCGATGCCTTGCTTCCATCACGCTTTCACCTGTGTGTGCTGGAGACTGACAAGGTTGGGTTGCAGTTAGTTGACAGGAGGAATATTGAGTTGCTATCCTCCCATTCAGCAGCTAACAGTGGTCCACTCTGCAATTGCTTGTAGAAGCCTCGAGTTGCTTTTCCAATGGCCTGTCTTTTTAATGTTAGAGGCCATCCTGACCTATTGGTGTGCATGGTTCCACAAGAGTATAGGCCATCTTGCAGCAACTGCTGTGCCAGTTTAACAGAGGTAAAGAAGTTATCAAAGTAAATGTGATGCTTCTTGCCAATCAGTCCCCTAGTTAAGTCAACCACACCTCGGTGTGCCAGTCAGACCTCTGTATTCTGCTCCGCTTTTCCAGTGTATACCTGGAATTCACGGACATACCCATTGGTAGAGTCTGCCAACACCCACACCTCTCTGGCTTACCAGGCATAAACTGTCTACATGTCAAGCGTCCACAGAAGCTAACCATGGCTTCGTCTACAGCCACCTCACGATGCACATTGTACTGCATGCATGAAGTACTGCAGCCAGTATTTGCCGTACATGATTTAGCTGGTCATGACCCACAGAGCCCTGTGGTAGGCTTAGGCTGTTATAGTTGCAGTGGAAATACTGCTGAATTTTTTCAAACCTGTCTCAGGTCATGTACTCCGCTATTGGGAAGTGACCATATACATGGTGCTTTTCCCAGTACAGTCTGTATTCAAGAACATGTACAATAGACATGTATATTTGGACACCTAGAAATGTGCATATGTCTACTGGACAAACGGGACTCCACCGCATATCAACCTTGCCTGCTGCAGCCTACCTCTGTGCAGCATAGCAATTGGTTTCATTGGCAATAAAAGTGTGCAGCTCCTGTGGGAACATCAAATTCATGAAGTCCATCTCTGTGCTATCTGAGCCCAAGTTGTTTACTGGGCCTACTGGCCCCACAAAGTCCTCAATGTGCATTGTTTGGAGGCGTTTTTCCCACGTGATCTTACATGGTGGGCATGCTCGGCGTACCTTACTGGATTGCCTGGAACAACTGGGAATGGAAAGTGCCGTAGGGTTCTTTGATGGTGCTCTCTCAATGTCAGTACCAACTGTACTGCATGCAGTTGTTAGTGACCTACTAACAGATGTTCCCTGCTGAGGCACAACCATATCACTGCCAAACAAGGAACTACTTCGACTTGTATCTAGTGGATCTTCTCCATTCCAATCCACATACTCCGGACTACTTTCAACGTCTTGTACAGTCGAAGAAACATCTACACCCTTGTCAGCACTTAGTGTCATGCACTGTGGAGGACTTCATATGTGTGTCAGTCATACCACGCGCTTTCTTGAACACAGATAAAGGCAAGTCATCGTCTGCATTAAACTCTGACTGCACTGGGTGGCCATCGTGTGTAGCCCCCCCCCCTTCCTTAGGAGTGCAAGTGGCACCTCATCCTCACTGTGATGTTCAGTGTCATAAGTACTGGTCAGGTCTGCTTTGCCAAGTCGTAGTGGTCTTTCAGGAATGGCTCGCACAGGGGCATCATCCGTATCACAGGCAATGGATTTGTCACGCAGACATGAGTGGAATCTCATCCTCTGTGTCAATCTTCATCCTCACTCTGGTTGGCATAATGTGGTGGCTCAAGGTACATACTTGTGTCTGAACCACTGCTACAGCCATCAAGAGTGTTTCCTCACCCAACAGATAAATGTTGCTTGCTTTCTCCTCAACAGATGGCATCTTTATTGGGGGCTGTGTTGCTTTACACTTGAAATCACACCTGAAAAACACAATGGTATACAACATTCTGATGTAATATACCTGCACTGAGGCACGTGAAAAGAAATGCACCAGAAAATTATGCATTGACTGTGTGATACAGGAAATTACTACATAATACGATGTTCAACTGAAGTAGTTCACAAAGATATGAAGCATATATAACCACTATCAGCAACGGCCAGTAAGATGCATTGTTTAAGGTAAAAGAAATAATTAACAGGGCTCAACAGTCCTATGAAAAGTGCAAGAACATTTGATCGTATCAGGAAAAAAAAAAAAAAAGGACGGTATTCAGCCATATACACGCACATTATCTATCTATATTATTTATATATATATATTTACATACATATATATATATATATATATATATATATATATATATACACACACATATATATATATATATATATATATATACATATATACACGCATATATAGCAAATTACTAATCTGCTAAACCTAGCTAGGGCAATTTACTTTCAGACACACACAAACTTCAGTCTCAGTGCAAGAAATCTGGACAAAGCATAAAATAGGGCCAGACTATAAATAATGCTGTCATGCACTTAAATTGGTAGAACAGGATTTCTGTTAGTATGCATTTTTCTAAGGAATATGAAATCTAAAGCAGAAATGTCCGTTATTTAGCAACTTCAGTCCGTTTTATGAGGAACATACAAATATATGGAAAATCAGTCCCCATACGACCCTTCAGTAACACTTTCTGGTAAGAACATGCACCAAAATGAAGCTGGAGAGATAGGTATGTATCCCACAGACTACTGCATCTATGGAACAGGCTGCCCCCTCCATGAGAAGCAGAGTTCCTCCCTAACCCACTGCAAGTGCAACTTGGACAATTAGATACGAAATTGGAAATAGATCCCTGGTTTGGCACCTACGTCTCTAATGGACAGAGGTAACCTGTAAATGATTCATCTCCCAGGCCCATGCTTACACTTATCAAGGGTATCCCATCTGGTCAGATAGCTTACCAGGACAAGGATAACACAGATGGAACATTACGGCTAGTACAGAACTTTTTTTTCCTATGTTGTCAATTGTCATTCTCTCCTCAACATTGAGGGGCAGAGTCCCCATCTACCTTAGACCCTGGTTAGCTCACCAAATATCACCACAAAGATAGGTTTAAATGTAAAATAAGAAGACTATAATCAGTTACTCAACAAAATGACTTCAAAGTTCAAAATGCACAGGAAATATTTTACAACAGTGCAGGATAGCTTCAAATAAATAAAGACAACATATGAGTTTGGATAGTCATTGCCTTATAATTAAAAAGTAAACAATGTAAAATATATTACACATACACGCAAATTTGTTATATTTCTTGAAATTGTACAAATGACAGAAAAATTGGTGGTGTGGGGATGGGGGTGGATTACAATGACTCCAAGTTGAGAAAAAGCCAAATCTGACTTGTGCATTCATCAATGTGATGACGCCTTCTACTTATGTGAATAGAAGTGACAGCTGCTTACAGTTTTGCCTGAAAAGTGATGACGACTCAGTGCTATATGGTAACTGCACTGTGATATTGACCTCCAAAGTTATGCATGCTCAGACAAAGGTGATAATTGCTGCACATAACATAGGCATTCATTATATTACCATGTGCAGTTATATAACAGACTCATTATCATCATCAGTAAGGAGAAAACCTGAGTAATTCAGTAAAATAGTTCGGTGAAGGTTGAACGTCGAGCTGGCACCTCGGCGTTTGTAAAAATCTACTGCCAATCATTAGCGGACCGGAGTTCCGCTGTGGCAACCCCTAACCGGGAAAAAACCGAAAGACAAACAACAACAAGTATAACATTTAGATATTGAGCCGTCCAAGCTAAATTCCACAAATGACTGACAAAACCAAGAAAAAAAAGCCCAAACGTATGGTAGCTCCATGCTTGAAATAGCAAATAAGTCAGGAGACTTTGCGGAAACTGTTGCAGAAAAGAGGAAAATCCCAGGATGCAAAAAACTCCCTTACCAGCCTCAGTAAGAAGCTGAGATCCCTCATAAAATCCTCCAAAGCAAGTTACGAAAATAAAATTGCCAAATATTCCAAAGACAACCACAAGGCATTCTATAACTATGTCAAGAATCTAAATGGCAATGCTCAAATCTGCTCTGAGCTACAACAGAATGGCATTAAATATACTGATCCCAAGGATATTGCCAATATCCTGGCAGATCGATTCAGTGCCAACTTCACTCCCCTCTCACCCCCTAAATGGCCCATCTCAATACTGGAAGATTACCGAATTCTGGTAATAATGGGCACACAGGTAAAAAAATGCACTCTCCAAAGCTAAGAATACAGCATCCATGCGACCAGATGACATCCCGGGCTGTGTACTACATGAACTACAAAATGAACTGGCACCTCAGCTAAGTGTCATGTTTAATCATACACTCACCTCAGGCTTCGTGCCCACTGAGTGGCGCACAGCTACAGTTATCCCACTCCACAAGGGGGGGATCCACCTTGGATCCCGGGAACTACTGCCCCATCAGTCTAACGAGCCTGATCTGCAAGGCCATGAAACGTATTATCAAGGAACTTATAAACAAAGACATTGGCAAAGTACAGTTGTGTACACTTACCATAAATGTAGATGTTAGAGTGTATTCACTGTTGCAGTCATTACATTTGGGTAATCTGCTGGCAGGTTGCCCTCAGTCGGCCTGAATATCAAAGTCTTGGGTCCTGCGTCAGCTGCAGTCTCCTCTTCCATGACGTCAGGGGTATATAAAACAGGCAGCCGAAAAAAAAAAAAAAAAAAAAAAAAAAATATATATATATATATATATATATATATATATATATATATATATATATACATATATATATATATATATACATATATATATACATATATATATATATATATATATATATATATATATATACACACACACATATATACATATATATATATATATATATATATATATATATATATATATACATATATATATATATATATATACATATATATATATATATATATATATATATATATATATATATATATATATATATATATATATATATATATATATATATATATATATATATATATATATATATATATATATATATATATATATATATATATATATATATATATATATATATATATATATATATATATATATATATATATATATATATACATATATATATATATATATATACATATATATATATATATACACACACACACACACACACACACATTATATATATATATATATATATATATATATATATATATATATATATATAAAAATATATATACGTGCAATTGTAACATAAACTTTACCTTTATCTAAAAGCAAACACACCACAAAGGCTGTAGAATATAGTGAAGGAAAGAGAAGCTCTAAAGGGGGAAGGAGTCTGGGTAACCCGGACTGCAAGAGTGAATACACTCGAAAATCTACCTTTACGGTAAGTGTACACAACTGTACTATGTTCTTTGTGTTTCATTGTTGCAGTCATTACATTTGGGTAGAATCCCAAAGCTATGGATAGGAGGCTGGAACTAAATAGCATTACGAGCAGCTATAAGGCCCTGCAGAACTGCAGTGGCAAAGCCTGCCCTGGACTTAGAGAAGCAAATGATAATGCTTTGTAAAAGTATGAACAGAGCTCCAAGTAGCTTCTAGAATGTCTTTGGTTGGCACACCTCTGAGAAAAGCTGCTGAGGTAGATGCAGCCCTGGTGGAATGCTACCCGATTCCCTTGGGCACCGGTTTACCATGATGCCAACAGCAGAAACGAATGCAGTGGCTTATACACTTTGAAATAGTCTGCTTTGAAATAGCCTTTCCCTCTGATCCTGCAGCAAATGCACGAGTAGTTGCTCAGACTTTCTTAGAGATTTGGTCCTGTTTAAATAGAATCTTAGTTGTCTGTGTACGTCCAAGGAATGCAGAATCCGCTCCCCCTTGTTCTGTAGATTTGGGTAAAAAGTTGGCAGGTGAATAGTTTGGTTAAGAGCCACACTGGATACCACCTTAGGCATAAAGGAAGGATTAGTCCTGAGGGACACCCTATCTAGCTAAATAATGATAAAATGCTCCACAGACATGAGGGCCTGTAGTTCTGAAACCCTTCTAGCAGAAGTGATTGCCAGAAAGAAAGCGGTTTTCCACGATAAAAACTTTATATCTGCAACAGCTGCTGGTTCAAATGGAGGCAGGGTGAGCTTTTCCAACACAAAATTGAGGTCCCATGCAGGAATTGGTGATCTGGGAGGCCTTAAATGTTTGGCCCCTCTAAGATACTGTTTTAGCAGAGGATGAGAAAAGATGGGAGGCTCTGTATTGTAATGAGCCGAGATGGCAGAGGCATGGATTTTTATTGATGAAAAAGATAGGCCCTTGTCAAGCATCTCAGTCAAGTATTGCAAAATCCGAGGAATATTTGGCTTTGCTGTCAGTCCCTTGTGCTTGGTTCCAAGCACATAATCTCTTCCATTTATCAGCATAAGATTTTCTAGTACTAGGCCTTCTGGCTTCCAAAATGACATCCATCACAGATTTACTGAGAGGTGGTGTTTGAATAACTAGAAGACCAGCCATGCTGCCAGGTTCAGAGCTTGGTGCTGATTGTGCAGAATTTGATTGTTCTACTGAAACAGCAGCTGAGGTATCTGAGGCAAGTACCAAAGAGGGAGTTGAGACATATTCCTTAGAACTGGGTACCTGTGCTGGCGAGGCCGGTCCAGGGCAATTAGGATCATTTTTGGTTTTTCCTGTCTGACCTTTAGTAGGACCTTGGGAAGAAGAGGCAGAGGAGGAAAGAAGTAGACTGATAGGTTTTTCCAACTGAAGGATAGGGCATCCATTTTCTATGCTAGTCTGTGATAAGTCCTTGTGCAGAATTTCTCCAGTTGATAATTCTGGGGAGAGGCAAACAGATGTATGTCCGGGCTCCCCCATTTCTCTGCCATCATGTTGAAGACTTGTGGATCCAGTTTCCACTCGTGAGGGTCCATAAGATTTTTGCTTAGGTCGTCTGCCAGAGCATTTTGTTTTCCTGGCAGGAATTGAGCTTGAAGATGTACTTGGTAAGTCAAGGCTGTGTCCCACAATGCCATGGCTAGTCTGCAAAGGGGGTAGGAATGTGCCCTCCCCCCCACTTGTTTATATACCACATAACCGTGGTGTTGTCAGTCTTTATCAGTAGTTGTCCTGGATGAAGTAAGTCCTTGAAGGCTGTCAGGGCATTCTGAACAGCCAACATCTCTTTCTGGTTGATATGCAGATGCATTTGTTTTGGGCTCCATATGAATGAATCTCCCCACCAGGTGGACCCCCCAAGCATAGTCTGATGCGTCTGTAGTTAGGGTTTGGTTGGCAGGGGGTAGAGTGAAAGACTGTCCCATGTTCTGGTGACATGCCTCTGCCCACCAAAGAAACTCCTGTTGTAGGCAGGGAATGAGAGGAATCATTGTTTCCTGACTGTGACAATGTTGACTCCATAAACTTTTTAGATACCACTCTAGTTTCCTCATATGCAGTCTTGCATACGGAATTAGTAGAATGCAGGATACCATGAACCCCAAAGCCTGCAGAAATTGTCTTGCAGAAGACTGGGTTTTTGTTGCCATCTGTTTGAAGTAAATAGTCAGTTGCCTTTGTTTGTCTGGCGTAAGGTAAGCCATCTGGGCAGTTGTATTCAAGCTTGCACCCAGGAATGTAATCTTTTGAGAGGGTACCATTTGTGATTTATTTTCGTTTATTGTGTACCCTAGGCATGTTAGAAGCCTTTTTACAAATGCCAGATGGTGAAGAATGTCCTTGTATTCTGTTTGAATGAGACAGTTGTCCAAGTATGGATAGATTTGTATGCTTCTTTGTCTGCAAAATGCAATTACTGGTGCCAGGCACTTTGTAAAGACCCTGGGCACAGTAGATAAGCCAAAGGGCAGTGCAGAGAATTGGTAATGCATAAAACCAACCTTGAAGGAGAGGTATCTTCTGCACGATTCCCTTATTGGGATATGCAGGTATGCCTCTTAAGTCTAGAGTCACTAGCTAAGCATTCTTGCCCAGCATGGGCAGAAGCTGTTGCAAAGTCAGCATTTTGAATTTTGGGATGTCCAAGAATGTGTTCAAAATCGATAAATCCAGTACTGGGCACCAGGCAGTCTTTTCTGGGTACCAAGAACAGTCTTGAGTAAAACCCTTGTCCTTTTTCTAGTTCTGGTACTGGCTGAATAGCCCCCATATCTATGAGGGACGTAACTTGTTTCTGTGCCTCTGCCCATTGATTTTGTGGCAGATCTGGCCAACTGTTTGGAATTGGCAAGGTATGGAAATGAAATCTGTATCCCTGGGATATTATGTTTAACACCCACTCGTCCTGGGTTATTAACTGCCAATTCTGGGTTATTAACTGCCAATTCTGAGCATGAAGTGCTAGTTTTCCCCCTAAGGGGGCTGCCAAAAGACAAGTGCTTGGTGATGGCAGAGGGAAGTCATTGAGACTGCTTACTGTAGGGTTGTGCTTTGTTTCCTCCAGATTTGGAAGTAGAGGCACCCCAAGGCTTTGACCTGTAGGAACCCTGTGATTGGTATCTAGAGACTTTAGAGTGCCTGGATTTGCCCCGTGAGGCTCTGTCGGACACAGGAAAGGACCAATTTTTTGTAGGCCAGTGTCTACTGAATCTT
This sequence comes from Protopterus annectens, assembly GCF_019279795.1. Lineage (NCBI taxonomy): Eukaryota > Metazoa > Chordata > Ceratodontiformes > Protopteridae > Protopterus > Protopterus annectens. The sequence continues at coordinate 239,364,364 of NC_056747.1, read as the reverse complement.
GGTGGCTGCACTTGTAAGAAGTCTTTTACAGTTTGCATAGACTTGGCTTTATCTTCTATTTTCTTTAAAACCTCTTCTGCCCTATTAGCAAACAGACTATCATGCTGTAAAGGTGCATCCAACAATTTAGCTTTAACATGATCAGGCAGATTTGCTCTTTGAACCAGGCATGCCTTCTAATCACAGATCCAGTAACTGCGACCCTGCAGGAGGCCTCCTGGAATCAAAACCACATTGCAAAGTATGCTTTCCAGCCTGTTCTACTGCATGCAATAATTCCTGTAATTCTTTATTTTCCACACATTCAGAAATCAACATTTTCTGTTTCAATAATCCCATAACATGCTGTTGATATTTAAGCATATGAAACTGGCAGTTTAAGGGCCTAACTGCCAAGGTTGCAGCCGTATAAACCTTCTTTCCCCATCTATCCAGCACCCTGGAATCTCCATCAGAGAGGGTAGGATTCTTAGCTGTTGAGGCCTTTATTCCTTTGGGACCCTGTGAGATAGTTTCAGGGTCAGCAGCAGGATTTTTGAATAAAAATTGGTAGGAGTCAGGAGCCCTGTAATATCTGTCTGGCTTGCTAGGAGCCGGAGGTAGGGAATCTGGAGCCATGCTTTATTTCGAAAACACATCAACAACAATGTCTAATACAGGAGGTATGACCAAAGGCCTATGCTGAGGGAGAAGGAGGAAATCCCTAAGCCTCTTTTTTGATTCTGAGAAATCTTGACTCTCCCAATGAAAATGTTCCCTCAAAGTATGCAAAGTTTCACCAAAAGAATAATCTTCAGGAGGAGATGCAGATGGGATGGATTCCTCTGAATCTGAACCCTCATAGGGTGGTACAGAAAATTCCTGATCAGAAGAGGAATCAGAAGAAATAGAAACCTGATCTGAAGATTCATAATCAGTGCTTGCCTAGGCCTCTTATCGGGGGGGGGGGGGGGGGTTGGGAACCCCTGATAAAGGTAATTAAGTCTTCAGGCATTTAGATCATCTGTTTCTTGGGCATAGAGGTCTGAGCATGTGGCTCATGCATCAGTTTCTTAGCCTTAGAAGTTGCTTTTGTCTGTTTTTGAAGCTGACATCGGTTTTATATAGAAATGCTGAGGCCTGAAAACACCCTCAGAAGCCGGTGCCTGCTCAGCGGCTCCAGACCCATCGGAGTGAGAGATATCCGCAGGTACAATACTCTGAGAATCTCGCGGCATGCCGGACTCCACATGGGTTTCGGTAGAGGCATGCGACATGAAAATAATGGGTATCAGGGGCTGCAAAAGCACCTGAATACCAGCGAACCGACTGGCTTAGGAGAAGCTTCGTTGGTTTTGGACCTCGACGGTCTGTCTCTGTCTTTTTCTTTGCGTTTTTTGTGAACTCCGGTAGTCGGATTGCTATCCAACGATATTTCAGGGTAGTTAAATCGGTTTCCAAAATATTCTGAAGCATAGATATACAGACGTTTAATAGTGCGTTGGTTAAATCTAGCACAAAACCGACAGCAAGGCACGTTATGATCTGGGCCTAGGCAAGGAATACAGTACATATGGTATTCCTTATGAGGTATTTGCTTCCCACAAGTAATGCAATTATTAACTTTTACTGACATCGGTATGGAACAAGAAAAAGTTTCCCCAACGGGGTACTTAGCTTTAATTGAAGATTCCGGTTCTGAAACTTGAATGTGAAAATTTCAGGAGTCTGCCGACCGGCACTTGCGAACTGCTTCTGCTTCAGGCACCGCGCGGCAAGAAAGAATAAAGAAAATGGCATTGGCTGCCTGTTTTATACCCCTGACGACCTGACGTCATGGAAGAGGAGACGGCAACTGATGCAGGACCCAAGATTTTGATATTCAGGCTGACTGAGGGCAACCTGCCAGCAGATTACCCAAATGTAATGATTGCAACAGTGAAACACGAAGAACATCCTTAAAACACTGGACCCCACCCAGTGTGTGTTCGTGAAGGGTCGATCTGGTCTCCTGAACCTTAATGACTTCTTCGAGTCAGTTTCCAGAGCCGTGAATGAGGGTAAGGCAGTCCACACAGTCTATCTGGACCTCGCCAAGGCCTTTGACACCATCCCCCACTCTGGAATCATAGATAAACTAACCTGGGCATTAATCCCTACGTCACTCGATGGGTTGCCAACTGGCTTACTGACAGAGCCCACACTGTAAAAGTAGCTGACTCCAAATCCAGCTCCAGACAAGTGGAGTACCTCAGGGTTTAGTCCTGGGACCTCTCTTGTTTGGCATCTACTTCTCTGAAGTACAGGCCAACACCTAAGGGACTCTGGCTAACAAAGTTCGTAGATGACTGCAAACTGGGAGCCATTATTAAATCCCCAAATGATGTGGATACCCCACAAAAGGGCCTTACAGAAACAGATGCTTGGTGCCAGAACCATAGGCTCAAGCTCAATGCCAAAAAATATATAGTTATTCCCTTTGGGAAAAAACATGTACCCATGAATTATCACATAGGTGGCAGTACACTAAACACTGAAAGTGTGATGAGACTTAGGACGCAGGTGGACAGTGGTCTCACCTTCAATAAACACATCACCACAAAAGTCAGGAAATCCTTCTAGGTGGCACACCTCATCACTAAGGGCTTTTCATCCAGAAAAAAAGGAGGTCATTGTTCCACTGTACCCATCCCTCATTAGACCCATTAATGAATAAAATGTCCCATTTGTTATGTACCTCTCAAGACATCTGCAACAACTGGAAAAGTGGAGAAATACCTCACTAAAAGAATCACAGGCCTAAAGCAGATGCCCTATGCTGACCGCCTTAAAAAACTCCAGCTATACTCTTGTCGCATATAGTCTACTCCAAGGTGATCTCTGCTTAACATACAAGGCCATGTCAAACCCAGAGCTGTTGGACTTGCTACACAAAGAAATCCCAATCCCTCAGAGTCACACGCTCCAGGGATCTAAATCTTGTCAACACAATAAACAAAGCATGCTGGAGGGATAGGTTCGTGACCCAGAGACTCCCCAGACTCTGGAATAGACTGCCCATACATGTCAAGCAGAGCACCTCTTTGTCCCGCTTCAAAAGGAACCTTGTTGATTGGATGGGAGAAAGGAAATTCACCCCAGGGATCACGTTGGTCACCCTGCTAAACAGGGGTCCAGGGAAGTAAATAGTGTGGGAAGAAATAGCCAGGGAATTGTTATGGCTAGGCTTGTATAGACCCTAGGGCCAATAGCCTAGTACCAACCCATGAACCTATGAACATCTATAAGAAATTGATTCTAGGGAATTTTGCTAGAATTAGTGGCCTAAGTAGGTAATGGAAGATATGCTATGTCAAATACCAGAAAGTAGTAACACAATATTTCGCAGGTCGAAATCAAACAAACTGCTAGCAGAACCAAGTACTGGCAGGAAATAAAGGAAGTAATCATCAAATCATGTTTCCTTTGTATACTGTACCTTTTAGTTAAGTTTGACCAGCTACTATACAGACGGGGACTAATGGTGGTTGTGTATGACTTTAAATCTCATGGCTGGTCAAACAGGACAATGAACTTGAGATTCTCCATCTTCAAAAGCACCATAAGCCAAATCCCACAGCACTTATTTGCAAGCCATAGGACCCCATCTATGACCCAGGAAACCCATGCATTACTGGAAATGCTCACCACCCAATCCAACAGCGTGCAACAAGATAAAACCAATCTCAAACTAAACAAACCTATCTGAACACAAATAAAATCTACCAAACCCATTTCTGAGGTACATTTGTCCTACCAGTCCAAGGACAACCACAAAACATTATTGAGCTAAGTCCACAACTTCAAATGACCCAGTGCCACAAATGCTAACACAGACAAATAACTGGCATCTGAGCCATGGACTAACTAAATGGCAAGAAATACATAACAGTATCCCCAGGAAGTCATCCAGCCGTTGTAACTGTCATATTGACACCACATCCCTAAGAGTTGGCTCAGTAGTCAGGGACTTGAGGGCACACAGAAATCTAGCCTTTGACCATCACATGTCTACACTAGTGAGGAAATCATTCTGTTTTGCAACACACAAAGGTAAGGCATATAAGCCCAAGGAAGTCAATGTTCCACTGTATTCAGCATTCTTCAGACCTATCGAGTACAATGCCCCATTTAGTACATAACTAACCAGGCATATCCAAGAAGTGGAACATCCACAAAGGTTGCTCAGTAAAAGAACATACAAGAGATATCACAAGTGAAAGCTGCTGAAAGTTGTACACAAAATGAAACATTGCTAGAGAAAGGCCATACAGCACAGTACCTTTCTCTGGAATTCAATGTGTTTACTAGGCAAAGTATGTTTGTGCAAGTAAACTTAACAAAACAGAAACAAATTTAAATAGATCCTTGTTGCAGTAGCAAAAAGCTGTTATGGAATGTTATCCTGCAAAGGATATTGGACATAGGGACAGTATACAAAAGCTTTTGGGTGCCTCATACACTGTATACCAGCTGAAAAACAGCATGCTATAGATATGATGTACAGGGCCCACAATTCAGAGCTTTCTTGTCTTTATAAAGGGAGGCTGCAACCAAAAGATATGCCATGATCACATATGTCAAGAGGAGTCAACTTATGTCACACCAGAAATATAGGTACAGGGTTGACTATGACCCCACCAAGGAAGGCAGTAAACAGCCATGAAAAACAAAATAGGGAGTGGAGAGAGAGAGTTCTGCCACAGTGATCTATTCAAACATTGCTGTTACGTAAAGTTTACTTGCAGTTCCACTCTGCTCATCATTATATCACTGTTGTATTAGCAAACAACTATAAAAGATTATTGCCAAATCTTAAAAACAGTGGAGGATTAAAACAAAAGCCCAGAAGACCTCAGAGAATAGGGTTAGCTAATCTTATTCTGACATTGGAAAATAAGTCAATTTGGTAGTGTTTAGCTGAAGTGTTAAATGATGACCAAGCTGCCACCTCTAGAATTAACCCCTTTCCAAAAGGCCTCAGAAGTAGCCACATCTCCAGTGGTGTTGTCCTGACATTCGGGGGGGGGGGGGGGGACTTTTTCCTCAGAGAGAATAGCAAAATAGCAGCACTGAACGCCCTGAGATAACTATCTAGATCTGGCTTGCATGGAAACTGATTGCCCTTTTCCCTTACCCTCAAAAGAAATAAGGAGCCGGTCTGATCAGTAAACGCAGTCCTGGACCAGGAAAAGGAATCCAGTACATAATGCTTTGTAAAAATATGTAGGAGAACCATGTAGTCAGCTCTAAAATGGCTCTAAATTCCACCCCTTTCAAATATGCAAAAGAAAACAAAGCTCTATTACAAGGTGCCTTAATCCTCCCTGGAAACATTTTACTATGGCAGGAATAAGAAGCAAATGTACAGTAAGGAAGTTGCAGTCATCACACTTGGGTTAACTGCCTGCAGGTAGCCCTCAGTCAGCCCAAATACCAGAGACTTAGTATTTCTGTGTCGGACACTGTCGCTTCTTCCCCGACGTTAGGTCGTCAGGGGTATAAATACAGGCAGCCAATGCCATTACATCAGTTTTTCTTGCCCCAAACGTCAGGAGCTCCCAAATAGGGAGCTAGGATATGGTGGGGAAACACCACCAGTAAAAAAATACCAATACCAGTAGGAATAGCCATAGAGTGGAGAGAGAGAAAACCAAGGAAGCTGGAGGGAGGGAAACCAGGACTTCAACAGTGAATACACTCGAACATCTACATTTATGGGAAGTGTACACAACTGTACTATGTTCTTCGTGTGTCACTGTTGCAGTCATCACAGTTGGGTTGATTCCCAAAGCTGAGGAAGGGTGGAGGCAGTCAAGAACAGTTGAGGCTGTTTAAGTAGGCCTTGCAAGACTGCTGCAGCAAAACCTGCTCTGGATGTGGAAAAGATAGGCAGGTGGTAATGCTTGGTGAAGTTGTGCACAGAACTCCAGGTGGCAGCTTCAAAAATGTCCCTGGTAGGGGCCCTAGTGGTATGTGTTTTGACCCCCTGAGGGGTTTGTTTTTCAAGGTGATTGTAGCAGAAATGGATGCAGTGCACTATCCATTTGGAAATGGTTTGTTTTGAAATGGCCTTGACCTCTGCCCATGGTGCAAAGCTGACTAGCAACTGGTCAGGTTTTCTGAAAGGCTTAGTCCTATCAAGGTAGAATCTGAGCTGTCTGTGCACGTCCAAAGAGTGCAGGATCCTTTCCCCTTTATTTTGAGGATTAGGGAAGAAGGTTGGCAAATGAATGGATTGGTTGAGAGCCACACTGGACACCAATTTAGGCATAAAGGAAGGGTTGGTCCTGATGGAAGCCCCTGTCAGCATGGAAAATAAGAAGTTATGTACCTACCATAACGTTCCATGTTAGCTGTCTTCTTCTTGCCTTCTTTCTTGCTGGATGGGTTCGGAGCCGATCCTCGGCTCCGACTCGGCAATACTAAAAGCTCGAGAGCTAATTCCACCGGCTCGAGGCTCCCCTATATCCCACAATGCTAGGCGGTAACTACTCAGATCTCGTTTGGTAGCTATACCAAGCAATACTAGTCTCCAAAATGGAGTAACAAGTTTCGGAAGAAGAAACACAAAGAATTCCGGTCGGTCTGTCCAGGCTTGGGGGAAGGAGGAGGGGCCTTAGAAAGAAGCGAGAAGAAGACAACTAACATGGAGCGTTACGGTAGGTACATAACTTCTTAATGTTAAGTTGTCAATCTCGCCTTCATTCTTGCTGGATGGGGCGTTCCTAGCACCTTATCCCGGGTGGCCTATCGGAACAGACTCTTGAGAACAGTGGAACCAAAATTGGCACGGCTTCTGGAAACCATGTCCAATTTGTAATGTGAAATGAATGTATGAGGAGAAGCCCATGTGGCTGCTGCACAGATTGAGTCTATTGGCAACCTGTCCTGAAAGGCAATGGATGTAGCTAATGCCCTGGTTGAGTGAGCTCTAGGTCTTGAGGGTAATTTCTGATGTCTAATCTCATAGATGAAAGTAATTGTAGAAGTTAGCCATCTAGACAGAGATACTTTGGTAACTGGAAGGTCTAGTCTTCCTTCTGCATATGACAGAAACAATTGATCAGATTTCCTGAGTTGTTTAGTTCTGTCTAAGTAATATCTCAGCTGGCGATGAACATCCAAAAAATGCAGCTTTTGCTCTGATCTATTTGAATAGTTAGGGAAAAAGACGGGGAGATCAATAATCTGGTTTAGGTTAATTTGAGAAGAGATTTTTGGTAAAAAGGTTGGGTTCGTCCGGAGAGATACTCTGTCTTTGTGAAAAACTAGGTAAGGAGGACGACTGCAGAGGGCTTGGAGTTCTGATACTCTTTTCGCTGAAGTTATAGCTACCAGAAAAAGTGTCTTCCAGGAAAGCAATTTTAGAGAACATGAAGCCGCTGGTTCGAAGGGGGGAAGAATTAAAGACGCCAGAACCAAGTTTAAATTCCATTGAGGTGGAGGGTCTTTGATCGGAGGTTTGAGGAGAAATATACCTCTTAGGAAGGCCTTACAGAGCTTGTGAGCCATAATGCTGGATTCTGAAACACCCACATGAAAATTTGAAATGGCAGCCAACTGAACTCTAATGGTTGACGCAGAAGATCCTAAATGAAAAAGTTCCGCTAGGAAGTCTAAAATGGACTGGATAGATGCAGTAAAAGGATCAATGTTTTTCGATGATGCCCAAAGGGAAAAACGTTTCCATTTACTAGTATAAATCTTCCGGGTAGAGGATTTATGAGAGGCTATCAATATATCTCGGACCGAGCGAGATATTGAGGGAAGCCTGGCTAAGGTAGGAATTGGAGAAACCATGCTGTGAGGTTTAGGGAAGACAGATTGGTGCAGCTGACCCGACTGATGGGTAATCAGATCTGGTACTGGGTCCAGATGCCAAGGCTGCTCCAAAAGGTAACGATGAAGAAAGGGGAACCATATCTGTCGAGACCAGTAAGGGGCAATGAGGATCATAGTCACTCTCAATGCAATGGCTTTCTGAATTAGTTGAGGTATCAATGGAAAGGGGGGAAAAGCATACAGAAGTCCCCGGGGCCAATCGTGGACTAGAGCGTCTCTGGTGGGATGGCCTGGTAACGGGAAGAGCGTGAAGAAGTCTTGACACTTGCTGTTTTGGGGAGTAGCAAAAAGATCGCAGCAAGGATGGCCCCATCTTAGAAATACCTTCTAGAACTGATGTCTTTAGAGACCACTCGTGTGGCATGAGAATTGCTCTGCTCAACCTGTCTGCAATGACGTTGGATTTCCCGGGGATGTGCGTCGCTGTCAGAAAACGTTGAGAAGAGATCGCCCATTGCCAAAGTCTGAGTGCTTCTCGACATAAAGGGTATGATCTGGTTCCGCCTTGTTTGTTGATGTACCACACCACGGACATGTTGTCCGTTTGAATTGCAATAGTCCCTATGGGAAGAGAGTCGTGAAGGGCTTGCAACGCTAAAAGCACTGCTCTCATCTCTAGGACATTTATGTGCAAGTGGCACTCGAAGGGTTGCCATGTGCCCTGGACTGTCCTGCCCTGATAATGCCCCCCCCACCCGATCAGGGAGGCATCTGTTGTCAACGTGGCAACTGGAGGGGGGAGAATGAAGGGTCTTCCTTGGAGAAGTTGAGGTGACGTGACCCACCAAGATAGTTGGTTCTTGCATACTTGAGTTATCAGTATGGTATGGGACATTGGGAGTCGTTGAAAGGACCATTGGGTAAAGAGCATCCACTGGAGGATCCTCATGTAAAAGCGAGCTAAGGGGAGAAGAGGAATAGCTGCCGCCATGAGTCCTAGTACCTTTAACACCAGTCTGGCTTTGACTTTGACCAAATGCAACAAAAGGGAAACTTGGTTCCAAATGTCTAAAACCCTCTGCTCTGAGAGTGTTGCTGAAAGAGTCTGCGTATCTAATTTGGCGCCTATGAAAGTAATAGACTGACAAGGCGACAAGGCAGATTTTTCGAAATTTATTGATATGCCTAGAGCTTGACAGGTTTGCATGGTGAAATTTCTGGATAGTAGAAGCTGATGCCTGGTGGTGGCCGTAAGGAGCCAATCGTCCAGATATGGAAACACCTGGAATCCCTGGCCTCAAGTGAGCCGTGACCACTGCCATGCATTTGGTGAACACTTTCGGGGGCTGTAGTGAGACCAAAGGGCAGGGCTCTGAACTGGTAGTGACTGGCTCCCAGCCTGAAGCGGAGATATCTCCTGGAGCGTCGGTTCATTTTGATGTGATAGTACGCGTCCTGAAGATCTATAGAGCACATCCAATTGTCCTGGCCCAAGAAGGGTAGGATGGACTGTAGCGTGACCATCCGGAATTTTGTTTTCTTGACAAACTTGTTTAAATGACTGAGATCTAGAATGGGCCTCCACTCCCCTGTTTTTGGTACCAAAAGAATTTGGAGTCGATTCCGGATCCTTGCTGGTCGGCTGGGACTGGTTGGATGACTCTTTAATAGCAGCTTTGAAACTTCCAATGCTGCTTTTTCCCTTAGACCGGGTGGAACATCTGGAAGGGATTTTTTTGGTTGAGTTGGAATGTGAATAAAGGGAATTTTGTAACCCTCGGATATGATCGACTGTACCCATTTGTCTTGAGTTAAGGAAAGCCAGGCATCTGGGTACAGTGATAATCTTCCCCCGACTGCCTCCGAAGGCGGACAGCCGGGCAGCCCCTCAGGGGTGCTGAAAGGGTTTGTCAGAGAACACCTCTCTGCTACCCTGGTTTTGCGGACCTCCTCTGCCTCTGGGGCGGCGTCGATTATTGTTCCCCCTCTGCCTCTAGAGGGGAATCGACCCTGTGCGTCAGATGAGACTCCCTGAGATTGTTTCCGAAACCACATCTTCCCTCCCCTCTGACCTTTGGGATAGGGTCTAGAAGGGGTGGAAAAATGGACTACTACGGCAGAGAGAGTCTTACCTTCCACCTCGCACCTGGTCAATGTATCCTTCACCTGTGGACCAAACAAAGATGATCCGTCAAAGGGGGAGTTGGTGAAGGACGCCTTGAAAGGGTCCGCAAAGTTGCACAGTCGCATCCAGGCGTGCCTTAAGGCAATGCCTGTGCCTGCAGATCTACTCGCTCCATCTGCTGCGTATGAAACCAGTCGCATGGAGGAGTTCACTATTGAATTTAGGGTTGCCAACTGGGAGTTCATTGTGTCTTTGAACCCCTCAGCTGTAGGATCCTTCATCAGTTCATCCATATCCTTGAGTAAATCTCTTTGGAGACGGGTGAAGTGGCATAAGTAGTTCAGTGACCGCATAGAAAAGGTCGCTGATGAAAACATCCGCTTGCCGTACCTGTCCATGGTCCTAGATTCTTTATTAGGAGGATGGACAGGAACAGAAGGATCAGTTAGTTCCTTCTTTGTGGCCGCAGCCACCACCATGGCATCAACCGGGACACCTTTGGAAAGAAACTGTTTGTCTGAGGGAGCAGTGATAAATTTGGATGGTCTCCTCGGGTGGGTTCCACTGAGTCAGGAGCCGCCCAAGCCTTCCTTGCCACCACTTCCATAAGGGGTCAAAGGAGGGACACCCAGGAGGTAGAAGGGCGAGAACCAAACGCCTCAAGATACACTGACTCATCCTCCGAAGGGTTAAGGGCTGGCCAATTTCCCCTCTGTTTGAGTATTTCTAGGATGTCCACAAAGGAGACATCCTCAGAGGGGGAACGGGGGGACCCTTCGGATTCCTCCAAGTCAGTGTCAGAGGTGATAGACTCAGGGGAGTCAATGTGCTTCCTCTTGCACTGCCTCTTCCTAGGGGGATCTCCTGCAGGGTCAGGAGATACCTCGGAAGAGGAGGAAATTCCCAATGGGGAAACTTGAGGAGGTGGTTCTCTACAGTGTGAGACAAGGGGGTGAGCAGAAATCTCCGCAGGCACTGTAGGAGGAGGAGCTGATGGAACCGACTGCGGGGCAGAACCCGGTTCTAGCACGCTCCGCATGACCTCGAAGGCATCCCTGTCAGGCAAGGTCCGAGGCCCTCGCTCAAGAGACAAGGACCTCCCGGCACCGACAGAGACGGCTCCGCCGATGTCAGAGCCGAACTCACCAGCGCAAGCCCGAGAGGGAGAGCGGGGTCGGACAAGGGTCCGATGCCACTCGCCCCCTCGGAGCCGACGAGGGAAGCTCGGCGCCAAGATCCCTCCAAAGAGGAGATCGAGGACGACGGAGCCGAAACGATGGTATCGGATCCGCACCGACAGTGATGGGTCCAACAAGCCTTGGCTCCGAACTCGAAGGAGTCGGAGGAGGAATATAATGAGGGACGGGAATAGCCAACGACTGATGAGTCGGGCTATGGAGCATTTGGGCCAGTGCCTCGGACTTAAAAAGTCTACTCACCACCCTCTGCAAGTCATGGTCTGACAACCTGGAAGACCGAGAGGAATGTGATTTGTGGCTCCGCTCGAAAGGAGAGGAGATCCTGGTGCCAGTGTACGGAACCGATTGAGGGGACCTGGATCTCTTCCTGTAAGATGGCTCGATAATGGTATCGGAGCCGATGGGGATTTCTAGCTTCAGCTCCAGCCGAGCCAAGTAATAGTAAAGGTAGATCCTATGGAAGGGATCTTGATCTCTTCTTAGAATGTGGCTCGATAGTATCGAGCCGATGAAGCTTTAACAGTCGGCTCCAGCCGAGCCGGTAATAGTTTTAGGCCCAAGAACATCGGCTCCGGCCGGAGCCGATGTCGGAACCTGCTTCGACATTTCTACAGTCGACTCAGGAGCAGGAGTCGACTGTTTAGAAGCCTTAGAAGGTTTTCCTGAACTGGACTGAGTCGGGGGGCCTTCAGGCTTTAACAAACCCCTTAAAATGAGTTTGTTTTTGCGCTCCTGCAGGACTCGAGGGCTGAAACCATGGCAGACAGCACACGAGTCCTGCAGGTGCACAGGCCCCAGGTAATACACACAAGAAGTGTGACCGTCTGTCAGAGACATTTTCTGACAGCACGAGTCACACTTCTTGATGCCTGAGACCTTTTATTTAGACATCGAAGGTAATGCCTGACAACAACAAAAACACACAGACACACCCTGAATAAAAAAGTTATTTAACTAATAACTAAAGACTAAAGGCCACAAACACACACACACACAAAAGCCCTTATTGTACAAAAAAAAGGGAAGACTAAACTTAGTCACTAAAGGACTGGGGAAAGGGAAGGGGCCGAAGGCCTAAAGATAAGGGGAGAAGGGGAAAATAAATATACTCGACAAAGAAGGGGGTCGAGAGATCTAATATCTAAATAAAACTAAAAGGGGCTATATATAATCACAAAAAACGAGTTTTATAAGTACCAAAAAGGTAAAGGTTAAACCAACCTGCCTGAGCCAGTAGAAGAGCACCTCGTCAGCTATAGCGGCAAACGAGATCTGAGTAGTTACCGCCTAGCATTGTGGGATATAGTGGAGCCTCGAGCCGGTGGAATTAGCTCTCGAGCTTTTAGTATTGCCGAGTCGGAGCCGAGGATCGGCTCCGAACCCATCCAGCAAGAATGAAGGCGAGATTGACAACTTAACATTGAAGGGTTCCACAGCAATCAGTGCTTGTAACTCACTCTTCTAGCTGAAGTGACGGCTAGAAGCAAAGCTGTTTTCCAAGAGACAAATTTTAACTCTGCTGAAGCAGCAGGTTCAAAAGGGGTAAGTGTGAGCTTTTCCAGTACAAAGTTAAGGTCCCAAAGCAGGGGTGGGTCCTCTCCTTGGTGGCCTTAAGTTGTTTTCCCCTCTCAGGAACTGTCTGATGAGAGTGTGAGAGAATAGAGGTGGCTCAGTATAGTAATGAGCCGAGATGGCAGAGGCATGGATCTTAATGGAGGAGAAGGATAGGCCTCTGTGGAATAGTTCTGCTAGGTAATCCAGGATTAGAGGTAAGGAGGGCAGTGCTGTGTCCTTTCCTTTAGACTGAATCCAAGAACAATACCTTTTCCACTTATCAGCATAGGATTTCCTTATACTGGGCCTTCTGGCTTCAAGGATGACGTCCAGCACCTGTTTGCTTAGGGTTGCTGGTGGAGTATTCAAGACATAAGCCAGGCTTGCAAGATTTAGGGTTTGCAATTGTGGATGCAAATTCTGTCCCTCCTGCTGAGAGAGCAGGGTTGGGGTCTGCTGTGGGTGCCAGGGTGGCACTGTTGTCAGGCTGCGCAGGAGTGGGTACCAGTGTTGGCGTGGCCACTCCGGGGCAATCAGAACTGTCCTTGGCCTGTCTTGTTTTATCATGAGTAATACCCTAGAGAGAAGGGGCAGAGGGTGAAAGGCATAGATTGAGAGGTTTTCCCATTGAAAGAATAGGGCATCCACTTTCCAGGCCCGGGTGTGAGAGGTCCTGGTGCAGAATTTGCTTAGCTGGTGGTTGTATTGGGAGGGAAAGAGATCCAACTGTGGGATTCCCCATTTCTGAATCAGAAGGTTCTGGGCTCCAATTTCCACTCATGTGGGTCAAGGAGATTTCTGCTTAAATCGTCGGCCAGTGAGTTTTGTTTGCCTGGCAGGAATTGAGCTTGTAGACAGACTTGGATGTCCAAGGCCATGTTCCATAGGGCCATGGCTAACCTGCAGATTGGGTAAGAATGGGTTCCCCCCTGCTTGTTGATGTACCACATACAGTTGTCCTGGAAGGAGTAGGTATCTGAAAGCTGTCAGGGCATTCTGTACAGCTAGCATCTCTTTTTGGTTGATGTGCAGATGAATTTGACTTGGGCTCCAGTGGCCCTGAATATATTTGCCAGCCATGTGAGCCCCCCCATGCATAGTCTGATGCATCTGTGGTCAGGGTCTGGGCGGCGTGGGGTTGAGTAAAAGGCAGTCCTTTGTGGTTGCATGCTTCTGTCCACCAAAGGAACTCTGTCCTTAGACAAGGTATTATAGGAATGACTGTTTCCAGGTCCTGAAAATCTTGGCACCAAAGACTGAGTACCACTGAAGTTTCCTCATATGCAGTCTTGCATATGGAATTACTAGTATACATGAACCCTAGGGCTTGCAGTATTTTTCTTGCAGATAGCTGGGTTCTGGTGGCCATTTGTTTGAAGTAGTCTGTCAGACCTGTTTTTCAGAAGTGAGGAATGCCATCTGGGAATTTGTGCCCAAGCTTGCTCCCAGGAATACAATCCTTTGACCGGGTACCAGTTGTGATTTCTTTTCGTTGATGGTGTGCCCCAATGCAGGGAGAAGGCTCTTTACAAATGCCAGGTGCTGAAGCAGCAATTCCTGACTGTTCGCCTGAATCAGGCAGTCATCAAAGTATGGGTAAAATTTGGATATTACTCTGCCTGCAGTATGCAATGTCTGGAGCCAGGCATTTTGTGAATACCCTGGGCGCAGTAGAGAAGCCAAAGGGAAGTGCAGAGTAATGATAATGCATAGATCCTGCCCTGAAACGTAGATACTTCTTGCACGACTCCCTTATGGGGATGTGCAGATAGGCTTCTTTTAAGTCTAGGGTGACTAACCAGGCATCCTTGGCTAACACAGGGAGAAGCTGTTGCAGGGTAAGCATCTTGAATTTTGGTACCACCAGGAAGGTGTTTAGAATTGAAAGATCTAGGATTGGGCACCAAGAGCACTCTTTCCTGGGTACCAGGAAGAGTCTGGAGTAGAATCCTTGACCCCTCTGTTCTACCGGAACAGTCTGAATAGCTCTGATATTGAGCAGGGAGAGTACTTGGTTTTGAGCCTCTGCCCACTGCTTTGGAGGAAGGTCTGGAAACCCGCTTGGGGTTGGCAGTGAATGGAAATAAAATTTGTATCCCTGTGATACAGTGTTGAGGACCCATCGCTCCTGAGTGATGGACATCCAGTTTTTTTTTTTTTTTTTTTTGCATGAAGAGCATGTTTTCCTCCCAGGGGCACAAGCAATTGGGCAGGGCTGGGAAGTAGAGTGAAGAAGTCACTACTCCCTGCTTTGGGGGTGGGGGCACTATTGCTTAGATCTCTGCATACCCTGAGAATGTAGTCTGGGTGGTCTGTTTCCCCTGGATCTTGTTTGGGAAGGCCTGGAGGGGGCTGGAAAGGACCAATGTTTTGAAGGGGAATGCCTACTGAATCTAGGGGGTGGCACTTGTAGGAATTATTTTACAGTATGCATAGATTTAACTTTTTCTTTCATCTTTTTAAGAACCTCTTCTGCTTTGGTGCCAAACAAACGGTCCTTATTCTAAGGAGCGTCTAGTAATTTAGATTTAACATGATCTGGCAAGGTCTGCTCCTTCAGCCAAGCATGTCTTCTCAGTACAGAGCCAGTGACTGCTGCCCTGCAAGATGCTTCTAGGGCATCAAAGCGGCACTGCATAGTATGCTTACTGACTTGGTTTGCAGAGTGCATAAGCTCCTGCAATTCTTTATTTTCTGCACAATCAGGAAAAGTTACCACTTTTTGTTTAATAAGTTCCACAATATGTTTGCTGGTATTTCAGCATGTGAAACTGGCAATTCAATGCCCTGATAGCAAGAGCTGCAGAGGTATATACCTTCTTACCGCATCTGTTCAAAGCTCTGGAATCCCTGTCCGAAGGGGTGGGATTTTTGGCTGTAGTAACCTTAATACCTTTAGGCCTCTGGGTCAGCAATAGGATTCTTGAAAATAAACTTGTATCAGGTACTCTGTAGTACCTGTCTGGTTTCCTACGGGCAGGAGGTAAAGTGTCAGGAGTTAAGACTGGATTCCATGAAAACATCATCCACAACATCCAGGACAGGGGTTACAGCTAAAGGCCTATGCCGAGGAAACACTAAAAATTATCGGAGTCTCTTCTTAGACTGAGGATAGTCTTGGCATTCCCACTGGGAATGTTCTCTTAAAGTATGCAAGGTTTCACCAAAATAAAAATCCTCTGGAGGGGAGACAGAGGGAATGGATTCCTCTGCATCTGAATCCTCATAGGCTGATAAGAGCATGTGTCTTCATAAACAGAAAGAAAACAAATGACTCCAAGCCACAAGCGAGGTAAAGTTAGCTCTTTTGTTTACTTAATTTAGCAAACTTCTTCAGACCGGTCTGAAGAAGTTTGCTAAATTAAGTAAACAAAAACGCCAGCTTTACCTCACTTGTGGCTTGGAGTCATTTGTTTTCTTCATTTGGGGATTTTCAGTTCAGCTTGTGCTTGTTTTTGTGCTTCATAATCAGAAAGGTCAGAGTCATCGAACTCCAATAAGATCTTCAGCCATTCTAAGCATTTGTTTTTGTGCCATATGTGTCTGAGCATGCGCTTTGGTCGTCTGTTTTCTAGGCATGGTGCGTACTCTGGGCCTAAAAAACTCGGTAGTTTTGGTTAAAAATTAAGTCGTCTGTTTCGAACATCGGTAGAGCGAAAAACTGCCTCAGAAGCCGGGTGCCTGCACAGCGGCTCCGAACCCATCCAAGGTAGAGACATCTGCTGGTTCCACAATCGAAGAAACATCTCGCGGCATACTGGACTCTGAATCAGTCTCAGCAGAGGCATGCGAATCCAATGAAGCGGGCATCAGGGGCAGCATAGGCGCTTCACTGAGTACCCGCGGACTGGCGACTAGCTTAACGGAAGCTTCGTCAGCAGTTTTGAACCTATGCGATCTCTGTCCGTCTTTATCCTTATGTTTTTTCAGAAGATAGGTAGTCAGATGGCTTTCCGAAGCCATTTCAGAATACAGAGATCGAGAGTGAAAGAATTTAGTGACAGAGCCTGACGACGAATGGTTCGGGCATTAAGGCAGAAAACCGACAGCGAGGGACGTCGTGGTCTGGGCCTAAACAGTTGATGCAGTGACAACTGTTAACTTTTTCTGACATCGGTTACAGCAAGAAAAAAGGATCCCCAACGGGGTACTTAGTTTTAGAATTCTTAAGGATTACTCAACTTGAAAACACATAAGTCAGGTAGCGGCCGACCAGCACTTGCGAACTGCTTCTGCTTCGGGCTCCTCTTCGGCAATAAAGACTTATGTAATGGCGTCGGCTGCCTGTTTTTATACCCCTGATGACCTGACGTCAGGGAAGAAGCGACAGCATCAGACGCAGAAATATTAAGTCTCTGGTATTCGGGCTGACTGAGGGCTACCTGCAGGCAGATAACCCAAGTGTGATGACTGCAACAGTGAAACACGAAGAACATCTGCAATTGTCTGAACAGACACAGAT
The DNA here is from genome assembly GCF_019279795.1 of Protopterus annectens. Classification (NCBI taxonomy): domain Eukaryota; kingdom Metazoa; phylum Chordata; order Ceratodontiformes; family Protopteridae; genus Protopterus; species Protopterus annectens. The sequence continues at coordinate 239,347,221 of NC_056747.1, read as the reverse complement.
CGCCATCGTCCAGTCCCACACTTGGAATTCAACAGCTGTCCAGCTTTCCTAAAGGAAAAAAAACTGAAACCTGGCTTCCTTAAAGAAAAACATTTGTAAACTTTTCAGTGTTCACAAAATAAAACATTTAAAAACAACTAGCATGCTTAACTGACAGCCCTGAGAATGTCAATCAAGTTGGCACCATAAACAATAAGATAGTCACAAACACTGTAAAACAATGATCCAAAGCACTCAAATTGGAAAAATAAACACCAGATCCCTCCACAAAACAGCGACCACATCCAACTCAAAAATCGTACATACCAAATGCTGCAGCCTTGTAGTATTCACAGTTAATGGCAGCAACAGTCAGAGGTCAATCACTGAAGCACACCAAGGAGCATTTGCAGTTCCACATAGTACAAAAGATTGGGGCCATGGAATGCAACAAAACAGAGGTCCCAGCAGCACCATTTAACAGCAGCCTGTCCTCCAGTTGCATAAATCTTAAGGACTTAAAAAAGGACTCATTTTCAAAGCAAGAGAAATAATGAAGCACACACTGTTCCTAGAACACTTTTATTTTACTCCAAGAACCATAAGCGCAAACTATTATACTGCCAACAAATGATGTCATTTGCTTTTTCCAGACATTATGCTAATTTATTACCCACATTTGTCAGGTTCCTGTCTTTGTAAAAGCATTTGGTTCGTGTAGACCAGGCTGCAGCCAGAGAATTTAATTTTGCACTGGTGTGCTCTTACTGTCGCCCTTCTCCAACCCAGCAGGTAGTTTGCATCACTTTTCCTCTGAAAACCATGCCAACTAAGTTTTTTCATGCTAACTCAGAAAAGCTGCCCCACAGAAAGAATCTCAAATAATTAGTAGGAGTTGTGCAGTCACTTCAGTTATTTGACAGCTATAAGGTATAAAGCACACTGCAGATCACATACGTACAGCTAAACTTATCAATGACTTTAGGATGCATAGTAATACAGCAAATATATGCATAACTTTCCCTCATGAATTGGTATTAACTTCACACAACACAAACTGTTTCAGAGTAACTACAGTAGTCTGTTTATTTGGTAGTTAACAGCCGGGAAACCTGCAACCGAAAAGAGGATTAGAAAAGCACCACAGATGAATAGTAAAATGGCCCACGGGTCAGTGCGAATCCAGGGATGATTGGAGCTGTATATTTCTATCAATTCGGCAGAGGATGCTCTGCAGACACACAAGCACATCATACACCATTCTACCCTCACTGCTAAGATATGGAATATGGAGATCGAGAGTGAAAGAATTTAGTGACAGAGCCTGACAGAGCATTCCAGGAGTTGTACTTAAATCATTCGCCTGTCGTTCAGCCCGGATATTATTAAAAGTGGATTATTTTATTTTTTGAAGCACTCCCTTACAATGGTAGACTACATTACTAAAGTTTGCATATGATCTTGAGGGACAACCCTTTCCTGTGAACAATTACCGATATTCCCCACCCGATTCCTAATTTTTTTGGTTGGACTCAACCAACAGTGGTATGGTACATAAACAAGTAGGTTGGAACGTCATCCGACCACGTCTTCTCAGTTTCCAATGCACACAAGTACATGCAGGCATGGGAAGGGGAAAAAATAGATAAAAAAAATTTAAAAGCTTACCGGAATAAACACACAAAAAGGCCAAACTGAACGGGAACTGTTTGTAGTGTGATCCGTTAAATCCTTGAGTGCCGAAAATAAAATAGAGGATCCAGTATTAGGTGAAATCTCCAATTCTTTGCAAAAAGGAAGGAAATACATGCTGCTGGACCCGCTCTTTATTTGGAGAAAAACAAAAGAAATTTAGTTTGGGGGTGGAGGTGTTATGCAAGTGGTGGCTTGGATTGCAAGAATCCAACTGGCTGCCACCACTTGCTTTATCAGTAACTCTGAAACTGGATTTTCTAATAGAATTTTAATGTGACCTTAATGTAAAATGCGCTGAATCGTAACTACATTCAGTTGAGATTTCAGCAAGTTTTACATTAAGGTGAAGTACAACTCTGCAGTACAGTTTGTCTCGCTTGTGGAAGGCACTCGGGGGTAATGGCTTACAATTTGTACCTTCTCATGGCGCACTCGGGTTTAAGCACACAGGCGCCATAAGAAGGTACTCGGGGTTAATGAGTTAAGTAGAGGCAATATTTATAAAGGCATGGGGTTGGTGCATTATGGGTAAGGGAGAAGGTTGAGAGTTTTTGGTTGAAGCGAGCTTTAGCAACGGCCAAGTTGGATCCAAGAGATTGGATTCAAACCCATTAGCTGAGAAAGTACAGTTTTGTACCTACCATAAATGTAGATGTTCGAGTGCTCATACAGCTGCAGTCATTACAGATGGGTTATCCTGCTGTCAGGCGGGTCCACGGTCGGCCGAATTCCAAAGTCTAGGTCCGGCGTCGGTTGTCGTCGCTTCTTCCCTGACGTCAGTGCGGCAGGGGTATAAAAGAGGCAGTCAACGCCATTTTCTTTTCTTGCCCCAGATGTGAGGTGCCCCCAGAAGGAAGGCAAAACAATGTTATGCAAACATGCAATATAGATAAATCAAAAAACAGTAGTTGCAAGCAAATACACCATAAAAGAATACCCCAAATAGGTTGTATGATAAAGGTGTTTGTCATAAGGCCTGTCCTAAGAGGGGACGGAGGGGGGGTAACCTGGACTGCAGCTATATGAGCACTCTAACATCTACATTTATGGTAGGTACAAAACTGTACTATGTTCATCGTGCATACAGCTGCAGTCATTACAGATGGGTAGAATCCCAAAGCTAAGTAAGGGTGGTAGGCACTAAGTGGAACTAGGAGGAGCGAGGATGCCCTGCAGGACTGCTGTGGCAAAGCCCGCTCTAGATTTTGAGTATAGTGGAAGTTGGTAGTGCTTGGAGAAAGTGTGCACTGAACTCCAAGTAGCTGCTTCCAAAATGTCCTTGGTAGGGACCCCCCTGAGGAAAGCTGCAGAGGTAGCTGTGGCCCTGGTGGAGTGGGATCTGATGTATGCAGGCACAGATTTTCCATGAAATTAATAACCAAAGCGAATGCAGTGGGCTATACATTTTGAAATTGTCTGTTTGGAAATCGCCTTTCCTTGAGCACCTGTAGCATAGGACACAAAGAGTTGCTCAGATTTCCTGAATGGCTTTGTTCTGTCCAAGTAATAACAAAGTTGTCTGTGAATGTCCAAGGAATGTAGTAGTCTCTCCCATTTGTTCTGTGGATTTGGATAAATGGTAGGTAAGTGGATAGTCTGATTCAAAGCTACACTGGATACTACCTTTGGCATGAAGGCAGGGTTGGTTCGTAAGGAAACTCTGTCCTGATGGAAAATGATGAATGGTTGCACAGCCATGAGGGCCTGCAGTTCCGAAACCCTGCGTGCTGAGGTGATAGCCAGAAGGAAGGCTGTTTTCCATGACAAGTATTGTAGCTCTGTTGAAGAGGCCGGCTCAAAGGGAGGCAGGGTCAGCTTTCCCAATACGAAGTTGAGGTCCCAAGCTGGAACTGGTGGTTTCCTTGGGGGTTTTATATTCTTTGCCCCTCTGAGGAAATGCCTTAATAGAGGATGTGAGAATAAAGGAGGGTCTGTGTTGTATTGTGCAGAAATGGCTGAAGCGTGGATCTTGATGGAGGAGAAGGAAAGGCCACTGTTTAACATCTCAGCTAGGTACTGTAAAATTTGAGGTATATTTATTACCCAAGGATTCTGGCCCTTTGCTTGATTCCAGGAACAAAATCGTTTCCATTTGGCGGAGTAGGCTTTTCTAGTAGAAGGTCTTCTGGCCTCCAAGATGACATCCTGCACCTCCTTGGAGAGGAGAGTCTGTTGGGAAAATAAGGTATTCTCCATGCAGCTAGATTTAGGGTTTTGAGCTGGCTGTGAAGGGTTTTGTAGTTGTGCTGGGACAACAGAAGAGGGACTAGAGGTAGGGTCCATGGTGGGGAGTGTGTCAGGCTCTTTAGGAGCGGATACCAGTGTTGTCGTGGCCAGTCTGGAGCAATGAGAATCATTTGTGGCCTCTCTGCTCTGGCTTTTAATAGAACTTTGGTCAGTAGAGGAAGAGGCGGGAAGGCATAGACTGTCAATGTTGTCCAACTGAAAGAGTGCGTCCACTTTCCAGGCCTGTGGATGATAGGTCCTTGAACAAAATTTTTTTAACTGGTAATTTCTGTGGGTAGCAAATAGATCTATATAACACCACACAATGAAATAATCCAAAAAACGACTCAGCCAGTACATCCAATAGATTTATTTTCGTAATAGACTTCTCTTCTCCAGCGCCTCGGCATAAGCCTTTAACAGAGTACAAGAACTATTTCTCATTCCTTTTTATAGTAAAAACACTTCTAATAAAACAATTAAAAGAGCAATGGATTACAGCAACCACTTCCAATTAAGCTCTCTGTTTAACCCCTTAGGGTATAAGGGGTATCAAACGTTAAAATAAACAATGCTTCTCTCCATTGTAATTTATTCTTAAGGCAAATGCCTTTTTCACAATACACTTTTTCTAAAACTGTACCTACTAATTTATTTCCATCACTGTTATGATACTTTTTAAAGTGTAAGCCTAATGGGCTTTCCACTTTTTCATTTTTAATATTTCTCAGATGTTCTAAAAATCTAACACGGAAACTTATTTTAGATTCTCCTATATAAAATAAATTACACTCACATTTAAGCACATAAACAATGCCTTCTGTATTACAACTGTAACTGTCATTCACACTAAATTTCTTTCCATTTATTTGATCAAAAAAATTCACTGTTTGATTACATATACTGCAGTGTCCACATGCTTTAATACCACAATCAGATATACATTTAGTTAATCTTACAGCAGGAAAAATGAAGTAAGCATGTACTAACATATCCTTAATACTTTTTCCACACTTGTATGACACCATAAGGTCTTTGGGGTATCAATTCTCCTAAAAAGGATCTTGTGTCAAATAGATCTGTCTGGCTGTCACCATGCCCGAGTTATCTTTGAGAAAACTTGAGGATGCAACTTCCATTCGTGTGGATCTGTCATATTTCTGCTTAGGTTGTCTGCCAGTGTGTTTTCCTTCCCTGGCAGGAATTGTGCCTGTAGTTGAATTTGCAATTCCAGTGCTGTGTTCCATAGGGTCATGGCTTGCCTGCAGAGGGGGTATGAATGAGTTCCCCCCTGTTTGTTTATATACAACATGACTGTGGTGTTGTCTGTCCTTATCAATAGCTGGCCTGGATGCAGTAGGTCTTTGAAGGTCATAAGAGCATTTTGCATGGCTAGCATCTCCTTTTGGTTGATGTGTAGGTGCTTCTCTTTTTGGGACCATTTTCCTTGAATGCACTGATCTGCCATGTGTGCTCCCCAGGCATAGTCTGAGGCGTCCGTTGTGATGATTTGAGTTGCTGGAGGTACACAGAAAGGGAGACCTGTGTTTCTTTGGCATGCTTGAGCCCACCACAAAAATTCCTTTTGAAGGCATGGAATGAGTGGTATAATTGTTTCCAAGCTGTGGCTGTGTTGAGACCATAAGTTTTTTAGGTACCACTGTAGTTTCCTCATATGCAGCTTTGCACATGGGATTAGTAGGATGCAAGATGCCATGAATCCCAGAGCCTGCAGGACTTTCCTTGCAGTTAGTCTGGTGAAAGTTGCCATTTTGCTGAAGTATTGAGACAGTTGCCCTTGTTTGTCTGGCGTCAGGTAGGCCATCTGGGTGGTTGTATTTAAGCTGGCACCCAGGAAAATTATCTGTCGAGAAGGTATTAGTTTTGATTTCTTTTTGTTCACTGTGTATCCCAGGAAGTTTAACAGTTTTATTACAAACGCCAGATGCTGCAATAGAAAGTCCTTGCTGTCCGCTTGGATCAGGCAGTCGTCCAGATATGGGTAGATTTGTATTCCTTGTAGTCTACAGAAGGCAATTACTGATGCCAGGCATTTCGTAAACACTCTGGGCGCAGTAGATAAGCCAAAGGGCAATGCAGAGAATTGGTAATGGGTTGAACCTGCAAGAAATCTGAGGTATCTTCTGCAATCTTGTCTGATAGGTACATGCAGGTATGCCTCCTTGAGGTCCAATGTTACCAGCCAAGACTCCTTGCCCAGCATGGGAAGAAGCTGCTGTAATGTGAGCATCTTGAATTTTGGCACCTGTAGATGTGTGTTTAGAATGGATAGGTCTAAGATAGGTCTCCAATCTTTGTCTTTCCTTGGTACCAGGAATAGTCTGGAATAAAAACCTTGACCTTGTTCTTTTGCAGGTACCTCCTGAATCGCTTTCATATCCATGAGAGCGGAAATTTGTCTTTGTGCCTCTGCCCTTTGACTGTGGCAGGTTTGGCATGCCTCTCAGTTTTGGAAGGGTGTGAAAGTGGAACCTGTAGCCTCTGTCTATAATGTCCAGAATCCATTTGTCTTTTGTAACAATATGCCAGTTTTTTGAAAATAATTCTAGTTTTCCACCCAAAGGTGCTGCCATTAAAGCTTTGCTTGGCAGGCATAGGAGGAAGTCATTGTGTCTGTTTTCTAAATGACTGTGATCTATCTTCTCCACCTCTTGGGATTGGTGCTTGCCACTGTCTTGCTGTGTAAGTTCCTTGAGGTTGTCCTCTACCCCTTGGGTGTCTGTATCTGCCCCTTTGAGGTCTATCCGTGGCTGGAAAGGACCAATTTTTTGAAGGCCAGTTTCTGCTGAAGCGTGGAGGTTGTACCTGTAAGAAACCTTTCACTGTTTGCATAGATTTAGCTTTTTCCTCCATTTTCTTTAGTACCTCCTCAGCTTTAACACCAAACAATATATCTTTTTGAAGTGGTGCATCTAATAACTTTGCTTTGACATGATCTGGTAAGGTTTGCTCTTTGAGCCAAGCATGTCTACGTATAACAGACCCCGTGACAGCAGCTCTACATGAGGCCTCTAAAGCATCAAAACCACACTGCAAGGTATGTTTACCCACTTGCTCTGCACCATGCAACAAATCCTGCAACTCTTTCAAATCTGGTTGTTCCGTTTGTGTCATTTTGCTTTTCAACTGAGATAACAAAAACTGTTGGTACTTTAACATATGGAATTGACAGTTTAATGCCCTCATGGTTAAAGTGGCAGATGTATACACCTTTTCCCCCCACCTTTCTAATGCTCTGGAATCTCTCTCTGAAGGTAAAGGGTTTTTAGCAGTAGAGGCCTTTATTCCCTTGGGACCCTGTGAAATTAGTTTCTGGGTCAGCAGTATGGCTGTTATAAAGGACCTGGTGAGAATCAGGGACCCGGTAATACCTGTCTGGTTTAACAGGGGCTGGAGGTAAAGAATCTGGATTAAGGCTGGCTTCTGCGTACACATCATCCAAAATATCTAAAACAGGAGGGATAGCCAGGGGCCTATGCTGGGGGAGCAGTAGAAATTCCCTGAGCCTTTTCTTGGAATCTGAGTAATCTTGGCCTTCCCAGTGAAAGTGTTCCCTCAATGTATGCAGGGTTTCCCCAAAAGAGTGGTCCTCAGGGGGGGGAGACCAAGGGAATAGACTCCTCAGCATCAGAGTCTTCGAAAGGGGAATAGGCATAATCCTGGTCCTCAGAATGTTCTGAGGTAATAGAAGCCTGATCTGAGGAAGGGTAGTCTTCCTCCAATCTGGGTCTTTTGTCAGAGGGGGGTTGAGAACCCCTGATGAGAGTTATCAAATCCTCAGCCATTTTAAGCATCTGCTTTTTAGGCATGGGGCCTTGAGAGGTGGTATGAGGACCCTGTTTTTTAGTTTTCATGGCTACTTTAGATTTAGTGAAGGATTTAATAGAGAAAGTGGAAGGCCTGAAGACGCCTTCAGAAATGGCAGGCCTGACTAAATTTTGAGTTTCCCCGCCAAGAGTGGCATCGGTATCTGCAGTAGGAATGGAGACCGAGGTGCCTGCGACCCCAGGTACTGAAGTCACCGGTAAAATAGTTTCATCGGTATTCAGGGGCTGCGTAGGCGCCTCGCTGAGAACCGGTAGTCGGCCTAAGCGTGGTCTCAGTACGGACCTCGGATGTCGGTCCTTATCTTTGCGTCTTTTGCTTAAAACTGGTGTCGGTGTATCCGACATGATATAATTAAATTTTTTGCCAAAATAATGAAGGGCGAACTCCGCCCGGTGCTTAGTGCGCTTGTTGAACCTAGCACAAAAGCGGCAGGCCGAGACGTCGTGGTCTGGACCTAAGCAAGTTATACAGAGAGTGGAAATCCTTATGCGGTATTTGCTTCCCACAAGAAATGCAATTATTAACTTTGTCTGACATCGGTCAGAGGCAAGAAAAGTTTCCCCAATGGGGTACTTAGCTTTAAAGAAGACTTCGGCTGAAATACTTCCGTAAATCTCAGGAGCTGGCCGACCGGCACTTGCGAACTGCTTCTGCTTTGGGCACCACGCGGCAAGAAAGACTGAAGAAAATGGCGTCAGCTGCCTCTTTTATACCCCTGCTGCACTGACGTCAGGGAAGAAGTGACGACAACCGACGCCGGACCTACACTTTGGAATTCGGCCGACCGAGGACCCGCCTGACGGCAGGATAACCCATCTGTAATGACTGCAGCTGTATGCACGATGAACATCAGAACGAAAGTTGACATCAGACGTTGTGTTCTCTCTCTTTTGCACCTCTGCCACCTGTTTAGACTGTCATTTGAAATGCTTCATCAAACTTTGAAAGCTTTATCCAAAGGAGGCCTCTTCCAAGGGGGAATCCAGGCAGGAGGAGTCTCCCTCAACTGAAGGTAACTGTTCAAGGTAGTGCAACTTTGAAGAGTAGTTGAGAGAGGGGTCAGAATCTCCCTCTGGTTCCTTGTCAGAAGAGATAGAATCCAAAACCTGTTTCTGTGGAGTGGCCTGAAAAGAATGTGTCACAAAGGAAGGATGTTTTAGGGACACAATTGCCTTAAACACCTGAGAAAAATCAATCCTTTCTTTCTCCCCGGACGCTGAAGGGGGCATTGTATGCTTAAGTTTCTATGCTTTCTTCCTAGGGGCAACATCCACCTGTAACAGCTTAATGGGGGGTCTCAGTCTTGTCGCAGCTCTCAGTGAGGGCCCTTTGAGATAATGAGGAACAGTCAAGAGCCATACCGGCCTCTGGCAGGGTCAGTGTAGAGAGTTTGAGAGATGACCGGTGTACCATTGGTTTGACTACCTCAGCAGGCATGTCTGATATGGAGACTATGGAAGGAAAATCCTCTCTTGGTCTTATTTTTTTTCTTAGGTGGGAGGCCAATGTCCGGGCCTTGTGACATGGTGGAGTGGGCCAAGCATTTTAAGTGATGGGTCTTGAGGAAGATATTAAGAGTGGAAAAGCCTAGACCAGAGAGTTTTAGGAAGAGTGACAAATAGAGCAAGTTTTGTAGTCACGCTCAGGGACTAGAGAGAACAGGCACTTAGTGTGCAAGTCTTTGCATGGAATTTGCCTAACACACTTACCCGTTCTAGCTGACATCTGCTAAAAATTAAAAACAGTCAAAGGTTTAGAAAGGAAGGATCCCCCCGTGGGACACTTACCTGAATCCAATAAGTGGAGTTATGATAATAAGCAACCAAACGATCGCAGAATGTCGACGTGCAATGACCTGCATTTGGGCTAGTGGCAAGACAGTCGGAGGATCTTCTGCATAATCTGATTTTATACCTCAACACAGACAAAGTGAGGTCATCAGCCAGATGTACCCCCTCAGAAAGTAAAGCTTTGGTACTCCCACCGGACATCAGCAAGCTACAACCCATCAGTTACAAATATTGTAACAGTGATTTCAGTCAGGATATCAAATGCTGCAAACAGTAAAGCACTTCAGAACAAGTACAGACACTCCATATTCCAAATATTAAGCTACCAGTGAAGACTGCTCAAAATATCCAATATTGGTTGAGGAACCCAAACTAATGCAGGTCTTCCAGACACACTGAAGCTTATACAAAAAATGTTCCCAGCTCTGTATGGCAACAACTGTCTTCCAGATGAGAGAGATAGAGGAGACAGACCGGGAGAAGCTAGTAGGTAACAAGGAAGTTAAGGGGAGCTTTTCACTCACAAAGTTCAAGACCCATGGAAAAAGGCTTGATATTCTGGGTGGTCATCTTCAAGGAAAAATTTAATTACAGAGTTCATGAAAGGAAAAACTGACAGCTGGACCCAGAAAGAAGAACAGGTCAAACAAGTCAGAAAAGTACTGGAAGATTCGGGGGAAGATGCAGGTCATACACAGTTCTAAGCCCTGACTCAACTGCCAACAAAGAAAACCTTCCTCACTTCAACTGGTAATACTTTCAGTGATGGGTCATCTGATCTCTTGCAGAATATACATCACTTATAGAAAGCACACTCAGAGAGAAATACCCTGAAATCTTCCAAGCTCTGAACTTGAGGAACAAGAGAAAGGGATAAATCAAAGTTCCCTACTGCCATATCAGAAGACTGCAAATGAAAAGGAGAAAAATGGCACCCCCTTATGACATGTGGAAGAACCACACTCGCTTTGAGTCAGCTTTTTCCCAGCCTCTTGACTTCACTTGTACCTTTGGAAAGGGTGCAATGGGAGAGAGAGTGCATAAAAAGAATCTCTAGGTCAAGTAGATGAAAAAATGTTATTAGTGCAAACATGTTTAATTTTAGGGTGCCTTCTTTGTGGTCTGTAGGACACTTTCATGTTCGACTTCCACACTTGCACCTCTGCTCCTGTGCAGGCAATCTGTCACTAAATTTTTCCTGTTGTAGACGTGGGCAGTCTGTAAGTGGATGTTCAAGCTGACGCCACACAAAGTTCAACAAATGAAAATTGTGCTATATTTCTTCGATTTTTTTTTTTTTTTTGTCCATTGCTTGAGTTCTGGTTAACTGAGAGTTTGCTGTAGTTACATTCTACATTCTCTGAAGAGAGGCTGGCCTCCAAGGTTAGTAGATGCTTGCACCTCCCAAATAAGGAATCATCTACAGGAAGAATCCAACAGTTGTCAGAGAGCATGAGGCAGTTTTTGCATTGCCTCAATGTTCCTAGTGCTATCAGGACGGCAAATGACAATGAAGTAAACTGTGAGTTCATGATACTCAGTGCCTGGTAAAATAGGAAGTACTAATGAAATGAATTTGTATGATGGATCTATGCAATATAAATCTAAGATCAACAATTAATCAAAGCACCAGTTACAATTATGGGGGTAGGTTTGGCAAAATGGTCAAGGTCTTCACCTCACAGACACAAGGTACAGGGTTTAATTCTGTCATCAGATTGCTGGTTAGGCTTATGCCACCTACTTAATACTGATCTAATAACCTATTATATATGTGCAGTAGCAAACAAATGAAGGGTACAAAGGTCAGCAGAAATGTGACGCAGCAACTACCAGCTTGGCACCACAGCAACAGCTTAGTAGAAATCGCCCTCCCCATCTCCATATTACTCAATAAATCCATTAAGCACTGTCCCTACTGTATGGAAAAAATTCTACATCATTCCCTTACATAAAGGTGAAAACTCAACTGAACTCTCTAATTTCAGGCCAACTGCCATCTTGTCTCCCCTGTCAAAAATTCTAGAAAAATGCATTGATAAATAGCTTCTTGACCACCTTCTACATGAAAATCTCACATCCACACAGCATGGTTTTGCCCAAAACATAACACTGCTACTGCTCTGACAACCTTCATAGATACTACTGCAAACTCTCTTGACTACAATAAGTTAAATCTCCTGCTTGTTTCTTGATCTCTCCAAAGCCTTCGATACCATGTCTCAAACTTCTGTTAAGCAAACTAACTTCTCTAACCTAACTCTATGCTATCTTGGTTCTCCAGCTACGTTTCCAACAGAATCCAGGCAGTGAAATGTCAATCCAACATCTCTCCCATCCTACCTATTCAAACAGGTGAACCCAAGGTTACATCCTGGGTCCCCTACTCTAACATCTTTATCAATGATCTCCACTACTCTTGCCTACTCTCTACCATTGTCCAATATGCCGATGACTCTACAATCATCTCCTGCTCCAACATCATCACTCACCTCCATACCCTCATGCAAGACTCCCTTTCATGCAGTCAAAAGATGGCTTACTTCCAACAGTTACTTAACCCAAACAAAAAAAAAAAAACAAACTTCTAATCCTCCCTTCAACTCTCCAACATCACAAAGCCACCTTTTCTGTCTCCTCCCTCAACAATGCAATGATATCCATTGAACCTCACACTAAACTCCTAGGTGTTCTTATCGATGACCAGTTAAAGTTTGATTTTCACACTTAGCAGTGCATCAGTAAGACAATAAAAGTTGGGCATATTATACAGGCATAAAAAATTTCTCACAAATGCTTCAAGACTGTCCCCTGCACAAGCTTTCCTACTTCCCATACTACTCTGTGGAGCGCCTATACTGTCTAATCTCCAATCAAATCTTCCGTCCAAACTAGAACTCACCAATAATAAAAGTGCAAGATTTGCATCCAACCAACCTTATCATACCCACCACTGGATTGCTCTAAAAAAACTACAATGGTTGGAATTTCACCAGCAAATTCCACTACCCCAGCTTCTCATGGCTCAATATCTTACATGAACCTTCCTCATGCCCAACTCTCTCTCTTTCAATTCTAATCTAGTCTTATACCGCAAACCGTGCCCTCTGTTGCTCTCAAAGGCATTCACTGCAAAGTTTATAAGCCTAAAAAATATTGGTAAACTCCTCTACAGTTATTCTGTAGCAAATGCCTGGAAAAAAGCTACCCTTTAGTGTCAGATCCATCACTAACCTTAAGTCCTTTAAAACAACCCTGAAAGAAAGCCTCTACAAAGCTTGGTCTTGCCTATATAATGACCCTACTTAAAATAACTGCCATTATTCTACTATTGCCTACTCTACAAGTCAACTTAACTGCGCCTTCCCTCTTATACAACTTTGCTGCCTCTCTCCCCCACCTCTTTCTGCTGCTTCTTTACATTATGTTAACATTTATGTTTGTACTCTCATCTTATCATATTGTTCTCTGGTCACTGCCCTTTTTCTTCTATAGGGTTTATCCCTCTGTTCATCCCACATGCCTTTAAATATTCTGCTTTTCCTATGGCCTCTGCTAACCTGTGACCTCTTTTGCTCTTTTTCTTTTCTTTATATAAGATACTGACTGTATTGTATTATAATGTATACATCGGACATTATTTTTGTATGTTGTTACTTGGTTAGCATTATCTGACAGTTTTGTATTTTGTATGCTTAGTTTAGGTACAACTTGCTGACTGTAATATCTTACCTGTTACTTTTTTGTACTACTGGAGTTTTTCTCCTCAGGTCTCCGTTTAAAAAGGGCTTTTTGCCCAGTCTGACTAACCCAGTTAACAAATATAAAATTACAAAAATAAATAAATTTGGCTTGGGTGGCACAACAACAGCTTAGTACAAAGGATTTGGCATGGGTGTCACTAACAGCTTAATACAAATTATTTGGCTTAGGTGCCACCACAGCAGCTTAGTACAAATGATTTGGCATGGGTGCCACCACAGCAGCAGCTTAATACAGCAATGAGGTAATTAATATTATTCAGCTACGACTGAACTCATGCTCAGAATGCCTGCAGTAAACAGCTGAGTGCAAAAGACAGTAAAAGCAACTACAATTAGTAATGGTTACTATAAATACAGAGACTATAGTTTTACTAGAAATGTCAAGATGACAGCAAAGGTTAGCTGAAGCTCGTAGTGGCCACAGCATGCAAAAGTAGTGAAAGAGAACATAAACCTACAGCAAGAGGAAACTTAGCTCTGAGGGAGATGTCTCTCTCAAGTGTTCTTAGATGCACACAACTGTGCTTCTCTCTCCACAACTGCGCTCAGTCATCCACAAAAGTGAGTGGGCATGCCCAGCTGGATACTGTTGTCCTCTTACTATAGTACCTAATAAGTATTAGAGGTTATGACTTCATATTTTTGTTTCAACAGAAACAAAAGGTGAAAACACTGGAACTGTCATAAATAGGCATTCTCACAACTGTACAATGACATCCACAGACACTCAATTTAATGAATCAACCAGACCACATAGGCCAATCAAATGTAATAAAGTGCCCTTACAACCAGTAGCAAACTTCATCCAGATCAACAGCAGCACCCACACTCTCAAAGGAGACAAACTGCTAAACCAATTCTAAATGCAGAAATCCACCACAGTACAAAACATACAGAAGAGCATTTAAATCAGCACTAGCAAACATTATGTGCAAAGACAAACATGCATGTCCCAGATATAGTGGGGTTTGGTTGGGAGGTCAAACATGAGGTTCATATGTTCATAGATTAGTACTAAGCTAACTGCCCTTGCGAGCCATTTTAAGCTTAGCCAATTATCCCTTGTGAGACTCAAACCCTGCACCTTGTGTTTGTAAGGCAAACACCTTAACCATTAGGCCACCCTCCCAGACATCCTCAGACATCCCTGTGTAGTCAGCCCAGAAGAGCAAAGCAACAAAGTCCACTCAGACAGTCTGAGTTTAAACAACCAAAGCAAGGTTGCTGGTGACCAACTAAATGTGTTTTTCCAAAGACATGCAGTAGGTGGATTGGACACTCTAAACTGGCCATAGGTGAGAATGTATGTGTGGTGTGGAAAAACTACAGTGGCAGGGCTAGCCACCTGGCAGTGTAAACCTTGGCTCAAGTTGACTGTCACTGTTAAAGTGACACACTGATCCTTTGAGCAAAAATAGGTTGTGGGTGGATGGATGGGATCAAGAGAATCTTAAAAGTCATAGGGGCTGGCAATGCTGCTTCCAGATACTGATGAAGCACCAAAAGACAGGATCTTTATGTGAAGATGTGGCAAGAACAACCTTTTGGATGGATGCTATCTCATGAAGGTGATCATGGAAGTCAGGTTCTGCATCTGACAGATGAACATGAAAAACAACATCATGTGAAAAGTGTTTCCTTATGGCAGCAAAATACAGTTGTATATTCATCTTCTCCTAACTGTAAATATATGAACCTGGTCACTGTTCCAGTCATAATTTTAAAGAACTGTACATTGGTATGAAGTTTGAAGTATGGCAAGATTTTCAGAGCTGAACACCCCCTTCTGCTGGACTGATGACATCTTTATCTCAAGATGCCCCACATACTCGGCATAAAGTATGGCGTGTGCCTGGCTATCTTTGGGTCTTCTGTGCTCCTTGCTACTCAGGATCAGTATGCACACCAAAGACACAGCATGCTAAATACAAATGCTCACGGTTCAAGAAATGTCCTGGGGATAACCTACCCTCTACAGTTAATGGGAACCAAGAGAATTATGGGAAGAAAAGGTGATGAAGACAAAGACTATGGTGAATAGAGAAAGGAGAAGAGATTTGAACTCATCCCTGCTTCTCTGGTGACTAGACTTAAACAGGACAGTATGTGGGACTCGGGACTGCAACAGTGACCACATGAATACCTACAATAATGTAAGTTAATTACACAACACTATGTTCACTCTGTTGTTCACTATGTGGCTCATTGCTACAGGCAGAACCTAAGCTGGCAGTATCTACAGATAGATGGCTGGTAAGTAAGACGAAGACAACATGCCTTTCAAGATGGCAGACACAAACTACATCCTAGCTTTAGAAAGGTCGTCCAGTGTTTCGAAAAAGTATGGCAAAAGGAAGGGACCGCTGTCTCTAAAAAAAACATCCTGCACAACAACCTGTTTCAAGACGGCAATGGTACTGACTGTGGTCTAACGTCTGACCTAACTTTATTTAGCATGTACTCCAATTTGTACTGTGGATGTAATTAATATAATGTGTTATCCATTTTAAGACGGTTTGCTTGAAGACTAGTAACCTTTGTCATATTTGCTGAAAACAAAAAAGTTGCTCTGATCTTCCAAATTTCTTATATCTGTTTAGACAGTACATCATTTTCCAGTGAACATCTAGAGTGCAGGATTTTTATCCCTTTATTTTGAGGAACATAGAAAAAAAGAGACTGGTAATAGGATGGCTTGGTTTAGTTCCACTTTTGCGATTATCTTAGATATGAAGAGGGATCACTGTACATGCAGCCTCTACTTCTAAACCCATAAGGCAAGCCAATACACAGTCCAACACTCTGGTCAATTGAGATTCCATTTGTGAGGCATACCAATGTCCCTCTCACCAGGCTGAATATGGAGCAAGTCCCAGTCAGTTGCTTATCAGGGGCCAGGATCCACCACACATTACCTATGCACTCAGGTCAATAGACCACAAGAACCAGCATGACTCACTCACAGTCCATGTGGGTGTTAACGGCCCAAGATACAGCTCCCTAGGCTATATGAAGAGAGACATCATGGAGCTCTTGGAATGTGTGTCTCAGGCTGGTATAAGCCTAGTACTGAGTAACATTTTACTTTCTCCAACGATGATGCCACAATATGAACAGAAGATGACTAACTAGGTTAGTTTCTGGTGTCATTCTAAGGGGATGCAATCTGTCAGCATGAAAGGAGATGCTTTACCAGGCATGGTCTGCACCTCATCCTTCTGGGCTTTTGAATATTAGCTAAAACAATGTCCTCCACACTGTGCCTTTTTTAGGCAATGCCAAACAAAGTATTTCCAACATAGCAAATCAAAACCAAAAAAATCTAGGAGGTGTTAATGCTCAATGCTGAAAGTCTAAATAAAAAAAAATAGACTCCCTACAAGCTCTCCTCATCCTAGAGAATGCGGACATCTGTGCAATCACTGAGACATGGTTTAAAGCTACACAGAGCACACTGCAATGCAAGGCTATAATGCCTTCCATACATTTACACCGGCTACTGCACAGACAGGGATGAAAGGCGGAGGTGTTTCAATTTACAAAAATAAATGTACCTCAACACTGGTCAAACATGAGAATGCACATGACCTTCTCCACATTCAAATAACCATTGGCAAAATCCCATTACCTTCCTTGCAAGCCATAAGACCACCTCCATGACCCAAGATCCCATTCACTTGTATATACAGTAACTTACTGGAAATTTCACCATCCAACTCAATACCATATTCATGAGCCACTTTAATCACTCAACTATTAACTGTATAACAAAAAAAGTGCAGGCACAGAGATTTCTGGATTTTGTAAACACAATCTCCTTGGACTAGACTGTCAATACACTGACCAGAGAAGCAACTATAGGATCTGTTACCCACTGACATGGGAAAGTAATGCACACTGCCTAGTCTAATGTCTTCGCTGGGAAGGTTAGACCACAAAATGGTCTCCTTTGAAGTAAAAATAAAACCTGGAACTCCAGCTACCCCTGGAATGGTCAGGAACTACTCTAAGGCTAACTTCCTAACATTAAGTGACAAACTGGCAAAACTTCAAGCCCCCACAAACCCCAATAACAGTGCTGTCTATACGGAACTGTTCACAGAAACTCTATAGAAGCATGTTAATAGCTGAACAGGTGCAGCTGTATGCACCAGGAAGCACGGAACCAACTCAAAAAAAAAAAAAAAAACACACACCACCCTGGTGGAATTGTATAGTCAACAGGCTATATACCAGAAGTAAAAGTATAACAATAAATACGTGGTGTAGCACCCAGCAGGAAAAAAAGAACTTTCAAACTAAAACTGGACAAATAAAGTCTACCAAAGCCAAAGTTGGTTAAACTGGCCTTCCAGGCATTCTTAAACTATGTCTGCAACCTCAAAGGCAATACATAATTGTGTGTGGAGCTCATTGTTAATGTAGCTACCTGCACTGAGCCAGAAGATGTAGCAAACCTACTGGTCGATGAATTCAGCTCCAATTTTACCCCTCTCTCCCTATCAACCTCCTCCCAGGAAATACAATCAAATGCAACTTCCCCTACTATCACTAGGGATCTGGTCCTTAATGCTGTCTCTAAGACCAAAAACACCACATCAATGGGCCCACACATTAACCCAGGATGCCTTCTAAATAGCAAGAAACATGACCCATCAGGCACTTGGGAACTGCTGTTTAACCATAGTTGACAAATAGGTTTTGCTCCTCACAAATTGCGAGCAAGTCATCCCTCTACAGAACAGTGGGTCTTTCTACAAATCTTGGACACTACAGACCCATAAGTCTCACTAGTCTCATATGCAAAGCCATGGAAAGAATTGCCATAGAAATGATCAATAAAGGTCATGCCTACTCAACCTTGTGGACTTGTTTGAGAAGATCACCAAAGCAATGGATGATGGCAAAATGATTAACACTGCCTACCTTGACCTGGCCTAGACATCTGACACACTACCCCACTTGAGTTTGTCAACAATGCCCAAGAGGTTAAGTATTAACAAGTAAGTCACCTGGTGGATAGCCAGCTGGCACACAGACAGGACCCAGGAAAGCTAGAATCAAGGGAGTCCACCTCTACAGAGAGGCCGGTCAGAAGTGGAGTCCCTCAGGGAACGATCCTGACATACGCAAAGCTAGTGAAAAAACGCTTGGACAGATATTGAAGGACTGCTGGCTCATTTACTTGTTTGGAGCACAGTTCCCTCCTCAGGCACCAGAGGGGAAACCTCTTCCATTTAGCTATGAAGAACTTTCTAATACTTGGTCTCCTATCTGCATTCATGCTGTCTAGTATGACTCAAGTACAGTTGCCCAAAGAGAAGTAAGGTCATGTCTTCCAAACTGCTAGAATAAAAGTGGACAGGTCTGTGTGGCAGTTGGTGGGTGAAAGTACAGTTGCGTACACTTATCATAAATTTAGATGTTCGAGTGCATTCACTATAGCAGTCATTACATTTGGGTTATCCCTGCCTGGGTAGCCCTCAGTCGGACCGAATACCAGAGGCTTAGTATTTCTGCATCGGTTGCTGTCGCTTCAGGACTGACATCAGGTAGTCAGTAGTATAAAGTAAGGCAGCAGACGCCATTACATCAGTTTTTCTTGCCCTGTCAGGAGCCCCCGAGTGGGAGCCAGGATATGGTGGAAGAACCCCACCATTTGAAAGTAAATACCAAAAAAGTACCTTGCAAGGAGAGAGAGAGAGAGAGAGAAAGGGGGATGGAGGGAGGGAAACCAGGACTGCAACAGTGAATACACTAACATCTACATTTATGGTAAGTGTACACAACTGTACTATGTTCTTAGTGTTTCACTGTTGCAGTCATCACATTTAGGTTGATTCCCCAAAGCTAAAGAAAAGGGTGGAGGCAGTCAAGAAGACTGGGGGGCTGGTTAGGATGCCGGAGAAGATAGGCAGGTGGTAATGCTTGGTGAAGGTATGAACAGATGTCCATGCTGCAGCCTCCAGGATGTCCCTGGTGGGGACTCCTCTGATGAAAGCTGCAGATGTGGAGTTTTCTCTGGTAGAGTGAGTCCTAACCCCCCTTAGGGGGAGGTTTCCTGTGTTGCTTGTAGCAGAAATGGATGCAGTGTGCTATCCATTTGGAAATGGTTTGTTTAGATATGGCTTTGCCCTCTGCCCCTGCAGCAAAGCTAACAACTGATCAGTCTTTCTAAATGATTTAGTCCTATCTAGATAGAATCTGAGCTGTCTGTGCACATCTAGAGAGTGCAGTACCCTCCCCCCTTGTTTTGTGGGTTAAGGAAAAAGTTGGGCAAATGAATGGATTGGTTGAGAGCAACACTGGACACCACTTTTGGCATGAAGGATGGGTTAGTCCTGAGGGAGACCCTGTCAGCATGGAAAATGATGAAGGGCTCTACAGCCATTAGTTCTTGCAGCTCAGATACTCTTCTTGCTGAAGTGATGGCCAGAAGCAAGGCTGTCTTCCATGAGAGAAATTAACTCTGCTGACGCTGCTGGTTCAAAGGGAGGCAGGGTGAGCTTTTTCAACACAAAGTTTAGGTCCCAAGCTGGGGTAGATGCTCTTCTTGGTGGCCTCAAGTTGCTAGCCCCTCTTAGGAACTGCTTGATGAGAGGGTGTGAGAAGAGAGGTTGCTCAGTGCTGAAATTAGCAGAGATAGCAGAGGCATGAATTTTAATAGAGGAAAAGGATTACCCAATGTGTAGTAGGTCAGCTAAGTAATCCAGGATGAGAGGGTAGGGAGGGCTGTGCCGTATTGGCTCTCTTAGCTTGGATCCAGGCGCAGAACCTTTTCCATTTGTCAGCATAAGATTTTCTAGTGCTAGGGTGTCTGGCTTCACATATAACATCTAGAACCCGTTTACTGAGATTGGCAGCTTGTACAGTGGTCAGGGAATAAGCCAGGCTGCCATACTGAGGGTCTGCAATTGGGGATGCATGAATCTCCTTCCCTCTGGGTCAGGAGTTTTGGTATCTGAGGGCGATGCCATGGTGGCAGAGGTAAGAGGCCGCGCAGCAGTGGGTACCAGTGCTGCCGTGGCCAGTCTGGGGCAATCAGGATTGTCCTCAGTTTTTCCTCCCTTATTTTGAGCAGTACCCTGGTGATGAAAGGTAGTGGGGGAAATGCATAAACCAAGAGGTTGACCCACTGGATGGATAGAGCATCCACTTTCCAGGCTCTGCATTGAGGCTCCCTGGTGCAGAATTTGCTGAGCTGATGGTTGGAGTGGGAAGCAAAGAGGTCGACCTTCGGGGTGCCCCATTTCCGAGTTATAAGGATGAAAGATCTTTGGTCTAGCTGCCACTCGTGTGGGTCCAGAAGATTTCTGCTTAAGTTGTCTGCCAGAGAGCTGAGAGCCTGGCAGGAATTGTGCTAACAGGTGTAGTTGCTTGGCTGAGGTTGTGTGTCAAAGGGTCATGATGAGCCTGCATAGAGGGTAGGAGTGAGTCCCTCCCTGTTTGATATACCACATCACAGTGGTATCATCAGTTTTGATCAGTAGAATCTCTGGGGAGAGAAGGGGTCTGAAAGCTGTCAATGCGTGCTTGACAGCCAACATCTCTTTTTGGTTGATGTGCAGATGTATTTGATGTGAAGTCCATTGGCCCTGTATGCACCTGCCGTCCAGCTGTGCACCCCATGTACAGTCTGATGCATCTGTAGTGAGGGTCTAGGCGGAGTGGGGTAGTGAGAAGGGAAGTCTCTTGTTGTGGTAGCATGCTGCTGCCTACCAAAGAAAATCTTTCCTTAGACAAGGTATTATTGGTATAAGAGTTTCCAGGTCTTGAGTGTGTTGACACCAAAGGCTCTTTAGGTACCACTGAAGTTTCCTCACATCCAGTCTGGCATATGGAATGAGGAGAATGCAAGAAGTCATGAATCCCAGAGCTTGAAGGATTTTCCTTGCAGATAACTGGGGTCTGGTGGCTAGTTGAGAGAATTAGGCTGGCTGATAAGTTTACTTTTCTGGTGTACGGAATGACATATGGGATGCTGTGTCCAGGCTTCCTCCCAGGAATATAACTTTTTGGGTGGGTACTAGTTTGGATTTATTTTCATTGATAGTGTACCCTAGGGAGGTCAGTAGGTCCTTTACAAAGGCCAGGTGATTGAGCAGCTTTTGCTGTCTGCCTGAATTAGGCAATCGTCTAAGTATGGGTAAATGTGAATATTTCTTTGCCTGCAAAAAACAATGGCGGGAGCCATTTTGTGAAAACTCTGGGAGCAGTAGATAAGCCAAAGGGAAGCACAGATAACTGAAAGTGCATTGATCCTGCCCTGAAACGTAGATATTTCCTGCATGATTCCCTGATTGAGATGTGTAGGTAGGGCTCTTTTAGGTCTAGGGCAGCTAAACAAGCATCCTTGGAGAGCATAGGTAGTTGCCAGAGGGTGAGCATTTTGAATTTTGGTATCACCAGGAAGGTGTTTAGAATGGACAGATCGAGGATGGGGCATCAGGTGCCCTCTTTTCTGGGTACCAGGAAGAGCATGGAGTAGAAACCTTGGCCTATCTGTTCTGCAGGAACGTGCTCTATTGCCCTCATAGAGAGCAGGAAAAATACTTGCTTTTTGGCCTCTGCCCACTGGTTTGGATGAAGATCTGGGGACCCCTTTGGGGTTGGTAGAGTGTGGAAAGAAAATCTGTATCCCTGGGACACTATGTTGAGGACCCAGTGGTTGTTGGTAATGGTGGACCATGTGCTTGTGTGGAAGGAGAGTTTTCCTCCCAGGGGCAAGTGCAGGTGGGCAGAGGGAGGGGGTATAAGTGTAGAGTCATTGTGAGTTCTTATCATGAGGGGGTGGGCTTTGCACTCCCTGGTTTAGAAGTGGAGGTTCTCCATTGCTTTGATCTCTGCATTCCCTGGGACTGTTGCCTGGGAGACCTGCTTCCCCAGGGTCTGGGCTGAACTGACCTGGAGGGGGCAAGAAAGGACCTGTGCTTGGAGGGGCAATGCCTTTTGAACCTGGGTGGCAGGACCTGCAGGAAATCCTTAAGTGTCTGCATAGATTTAGCTTTTTCTTCGATCTTTTTTAAGACCCCCTCTGCCTTGGTGCCAAATAAGGTGTCTTTGTGCAAGGGTGCATCCAATAGTTTATATTTGACATGGTCTGGCAAGGGCTGTTCCTTAAGCCAAGCATGCTTTCTAAGGACAGAATCGGTGACTGCTGCACTGCAAGATGCTTCTAGGGCATCAAAACCACAGTGTAAGGTGTGCTTAGTTACTTGACTTGCAGAATGCATTAACTCCTGTAACTCTTTTCTGCACAAGCAGGAAAAGATGATATTTTTGTTTGAGGAGTTCCATGGTATGCTGCTGAAATTTAGCATATGGAATGGACAATTTAGTGGTATAATGGCAAGAGTAGCAGAGATGTATACTTTTGTACCCCATCTGTCTAATGCTCGGGAAACCCTATCTGAGGGGTGGGATTCTTATAAGAAGTTGCTTTAATTCCTTTAGGCCCTTGGGAGATAACCTCAGGGTCAGCAGTAAGATTTTTGAAAAGAAATTTGTGAGAGTCAGGGTAATACCCGTCAGGTTTCCTGGGAGCAGGAGGGAGGGTGTCAGGAGTCGCACTAGATTCCATGAAAACATCATCCACAACATCCAGGACAGAAGGAATGGCCAAGGGTCTGTGCTGTGGAAGCTCTAAGAATTCCTTGCATCTCTTTTTAGACTGAAGGTAGTCCTGACATTCCCATTGGAAATGCTCCCTTAAAGTATGAAGGGTTTCCCCAAAGGAAAAATCCTCGGGTGGAGAGGCTGAAGGAATGGATTCCTCTGCATCATAATCTTCATAAGCAGAAAGGGGTTGCATGTCTTCATATTCAAAAGCATCAGTGTCAGACTCCTGTTCAGATAAAACTACTGGGGACAAATCTCTTTTGGAAAGGGTAGCTTGGCTTCACCTGATCAGCACTATAAGGGTCTTCCGCCATTTTAAGCATTTGAGACTGAGGCAAGGAAGCAGGTGCCTGAGACGGAGTTGTCGGTTTCTTGGGTGTGGTTTGTACCCTGGGCCTTAGAAACTCGGTAGTTTTTGAAAGAACAGTAGACACGAAAGAAGTTGCTGGTTTGTGTCGAGAATCGGTAGTGCAAAGTACTTCCTCGGAAGCCAGTGACTGCTCAGTGGCTCCGCACCCATCCAAGATGGACAACCGTAGGATCCTTAGTCAATGAACAGTTTTGTGGCAACCAATGCAGAAATACTAAGCTTCTGGTATTCGGGCCGACTGAGGGCTACCCAGGCAGGGATAACCCAAATGTGATGACTGCAACAGTGAAACACGAAGAACGACAAGTGCTGTCTTGGTCAGAATTGGCCTATCAGAATCATATCCGACCTCTTATCCATCATTTGAACTACCCTGGTAAGCAAGAAAAAGGGAGGTAAAACAAAAACAGATTTCTCTAGTGTAGGGAAAGGACGTCCAATTCCCAAGCTTTGTGAGTTGCTCTAGGAGAATTCAACTGCTTGTTGTTCAGAGAAACAAAATAGGTACATTAGTGAAGCACCCCACTTGTTAACCTCAACTTGTGTGACTCAGCAAGCTCTGCTTAGTAGATCTGCAATTGAATTCCCCTTCTAGAGCAGAGGTACATTGAATTTCAGGGCCTTCTCTCAAGTTTAAAAGGCTAACCTGCACACTCGGAAAGCCTGCATTCCTCTGTTCGGTAATGTACCAAAAAGCACAGTTGTGCACACTTACCACAAATGTAGATGTTAGAGTGTATTCACTGTTGCAGTCATCACCTGTGGGGTTATCCCTGCTGTGGCAGCCTTTGGCCGGCCCGAATATCAGAGTCAATGTTTTATTTTCGTCGTCTGCAGTTGCCTGTAGTCTGACGTCAGGTTGTCATTGCTATAAAGCAAGGCAGCCAACGGCATTACTTCAGTTTTTCTTGCCCTAACCAGTCAGAAGCACCAGCTAATAAGGTAAAATAGTCATGGTGGCTAAAAGCCACCGTGGGAAGCTTATGTCGCCCTAGGGAAAGAGGATATAAGGGGGATGGAGGGAGGGAAACCAGGACTGCAACAGGGAATACACTCTAACATCTACATTTATGGTACGTGTACACAACTGCACTATGTTCTTCATGATTCACTGTTGCAGTTGTCACCTGTGGGAGGATTCCCAAAGCTGAAGAGAGGGGGTGGAAGGATAGGTTAGAGCCCTAGGCATGGGTCAGCAAGCCCTGTAGAAAGTACCAGTTGTGTACACTTACCATAAATGCAGATGTTAGAGTGTATTCACTGTTGCAGTCATCACACTTGGGTTATCTGCCTGCAGGTAGCCCTCAGTCGGCCAGAATACCAGAGACTTAGTATTCCTGAGTCGGTTGTTGTCGCTCCAGGACTGACGTAGGTCGTCAGGGGTATAAAAACTGGTAGCCGACGCCATTACATCACTTTTTCTTGCCCCAAATGTCAGGAGCCCCCCAATAGGGAACTAAGCTATAGTGGGAAAATCACCAACTGTAAAAAGTAAATACCAATACGCCTGCAATGGGTGAGTAATATACACAGAGAGAGAGAGAGAGAGACAGAAGGGGACTGGAGGGAGGGAAACAAGGACTGCAACAGTGAACACACTCAAACATCTACATTTATGGTAAGTGCACACAACTGTACTATGTTCTTCATGTTTCACTGTTGCAGTCATCACACTAGGGGCTGAGTCACAAAGGTGAAGAAAAGGTGGAGGTAGTCAAGAATAGTTTGGGCTGGTTAGTATGCCCTGTAGGACTGCAGTTAAAAACAAACAAAAAAAAAAAAAAATTTGGAAAATATAGACCGGTGGTAATGCTTGGTAAATAATGGTACAGAACTCCAGGAAGCAGCTTCCAGAATGTCCCTGGTAGGGACTCCCTTGAGGAATGCTGTAGAGGTACAAGTTGCCCTAGTGGAATGTGTTCTGACCCCCTGAGAGGTTGGTTTCCCATGCTGTTTGCAGCAGAAATGGATACAGTGTGAAATCCATTCAGAAATTGTCTGTTTTGAAAATGGCCTTGCCATCTGCCTCTGCTGCAAAACTGAGTAATAACTGGTCATATTTACTGAAGGGCTTCGTCCTATACAGGTAGAATCTGAGCTGTTTGTGCATGTCCAAGGAGTGCAGGATCCTTTCACCTTTATTTTGAGGATTAGGGAAGAAGGTTGGCATATGGATAGATTGGTTAAGAGCCACGCTGGACACCACTTTAGGCATAAAGGAAGGATTAGTCCTGAGGGAGACCCTGTCAGCATGAAAAATAATGAAAGGTTCCACAGCCATAAGTGCTTGTATCTCACACACTCTTCTAGCTGAAGTGATGGCCAGAAGCAATGCTGTTTTCCAAGAGAGGAATTTTAACTCTGCTGGCACTGCAGGCTCAAAAGGAGGTAGTGTGAGCTTTTCCAGTACAAAGTTAAGGTCCCAAGCAAGGGTGGGTGCTATCCTTGGTGGCCTTAAGTTGTTTGCCCCTCTCACGAACTGTTTGATGAAAGGGCAAGAGAAGAGGGGTGGCTCGGTGTTGTAATGAGCCAAGATGGCAGAGGCATGGATCTTAATGGTGGAGAAGGATAGGCCTCTGTGGAGTAGATCTGCTAAGTAATCCAGGATTAGAGGTAGGGAGGGAAGAGTTGTGTTCTCTCATTTAGATTGAATCCAGGAGCAATACCTTTTCCACTTAGCATAGGATTTCCTTGTACTGGGTCTTCTGGCTTCCAGAATGATGTCCATTCACCTGTTTGCTTAGGCTGGTCACTGGGTGAGAATTCAAGGAATAAGCCAGGCTGCAAGATTCAGGGTTTTGCAGTTGTGGATGCAAGATCTGTCCCCCCCTGCTGAGTTTACCCACTGGAAGGATAGAGCATCCACTTTCCAGGCCCTGCTGTGAGGTGTCCTGGTGCAGAATTTTCTGAGCTGGTGATTGCAGGGGGAGGCAAAGGAATCCACCTCTGGGATCCCACATTTCTGAATCAGAAGGCTGAAGGTGTTGGGCTCTAACTGCCACTTGTGTGGGTCTAGGAGATTTCTGCTTAAGTCGTCTGCCAGTGAGTTTTGTTTGCCTGGCAGGAATTGAGCTTGCAGATGGACCTGTACATCCAAGGCCATGTTCCACAGGGCCATGGCTAGCCTGCAGAGTGGGTTCCCCCTGATTGTTGATGTACCACATAACTGTGGTGTTGTCTGTTTTTATTAGCAGGGGTCCTGGTGAGAGTAGGGATCTGAAAGCTGTTAGAGCGTGCTGAACAGTTAGCATCTCTTTTTGGTGGATGTGCAGATGAATTTGACTTGGGCTCCAGTGGCCCTGAATGCACTTGTCCAGGTGTGACCCAGGCATAGTCTGATGCATCTGTGGTTAGGGACTGGGCAGTGTGGGGTTGGGTAAAGGGAAGTCCTTTGTTGTGGTTGCATGCTGCTGCCCACCAAAAAAAAAACTGTCATTAGACAAGGCATGATAGGAATGACAGTTTCCAGGTCCTGAGAATGTTGGCACCAAAGATTTTTTAAGTACCACTGAAGTTTGCTCAGATGCAGTCTGGCATATGGAATTAGTAGGATTCAAGAGGCCATGAACCCTAGGGCCAGCAGGATTTTCCTTGTGGACAGATGGGTTCTTGTGGCCATTTGAGTGAAGTAGCCTGTCAGATGGGCTTGTTTTTCTGGAGTAAGGAATGCCATCTGGGATGCTGTGTCCAAGCTTGCTGCCAGGAATACAATCTTTTGACTGGGGACTAGTTTTGATTTCTTTTCGTTGATAGTGTACCCCAGGTAGGTTAGAAGGTTCTTTACAAATGTCAGTCCAAGTATGGATAAATTGAATTTTTCTGTCTGCAGTAGGCAATGGCTGGAGCCAGGCATTTTGTGAATACTCTGGGAGCAGTGGATAAGCCAAAGGGCAGAGAACTGATAATGCATAGATCCTGCCCTGAAGTGCACGTATTTCCTGCATGAGTCCCTGATAGGGATGTGCAGATAGGCGTCTTTTAGGTCTAAGGTGGCTAACCAGGCATCTTTGGCCAGCAAAGGAAGAAGAAGCTGAAGGGTGAGCATTCTGAATTTTGGTATCACCAGGAAGGTGTTTAGAATGGAAAGATCTAGGATTGGACGCCAAGTGCCCTCTTTTCTGTGTACCAGGAAAAGTGTGGAATAGAACCGTTGACCTATCTGTTCTACAGGAACAGGTTGAATTAACCTTATGGTGTACTTGGCTTTGTGCCTCTGCCCACTGGTTTGGAGGTAGGTCTGGGAACCCTTTTGGGGTTGGCAGTGAGTGGAAGTAAAATTTGTACCCCTGGGATACAAAGTTGAGGACCCATCGGTCTTGGTGATGGAAGTCCAGTTTTTTGCATGATTGGGGGGGGGGGGTTCCCATGTAGTCTGTAGCAGAAATGGATACAGTGCGATATCCATTTGGAAATTGTTTAGAAATGGGTTTCTCCTCTGCCCCTGGGGCAAAGCTGACAAGCAGCTGGTCAGTTTTTCTGAAGGGTTTAGTATGGTAAAGATAGTATCAGAGTTGTCTGTGCATGTCTAGCAAGGGCAGAATTCTTTCCCCCTTGTTTTGAGGGTTGGGAAATAAGGTGGGTAGGTGTATGGCCTGGTTGAGGGTCACATCAGTTACCACCTTAGACATAAAGGAGGGGTTAGTCCTAAGGGAGACCCTGTCTGATTGGAAAATGATGAAGGGCTCAACAGCCATGAGTGCCTGAAGTTCTGAAACACTTCTGGCTGAGGTGATAGCTAGTAGGAAGGCAGTCTTGTTTTGAGGGTTGGGAAATAAGGTGGGTAGGTGTATGGCCTGGTTGAGGGTCACATCAGTTACCACCTTAGACATAAAGGAGGGGTTAGTCCTAACGGAGACCCTGTCTGATTGGAAAATGATGAAGGGCTCAACAGCCATGAGTGCCTGAAGTTCTGAAACACTTCTGGCTGAGGTGATAGCTAGTAGGAAGGCAGTCTTCCAGGAGAGGCATTTCAATTTTGCTGAAGCAGAAGGTTCAAAAGGAGGTAAGGTTAGTTTTTCTAAAACATAATTCAGGTCCCAGGCTGGCATGGGTGGCCTTCGGGGATGTCTGATATTAGAAGCCCCTCTGAGGAATTATTTAATCAAAAGATAAACGAAAGGGGTATGTCTGAATCATAATGGGTTGAAATGGCTGAGGCATGGATTTTAATAGAAGAGAAGAACAGGCCACTTTTGAGTAACTCGGCTAGGTAATCCAAGATAAGAGGCATGGAAGGATGAGAGGTACTGGCCCCTCTGGACTGGCTCCAGGAGCAGAATCTTTTCCATTTCCCTGCGTAAGATTTTCTGGTGCTGGGCCTTCTGGCCTCTGTGATAATGTCTAGGACCCGTTTGCTTAACAGGGACCCCTTGTTTGGTTTTAAAGTATTAGCCATGCTGAAAGATTGGGAGTCTGCAAGTCTGAGTGCAGTATCCCCCCCCCCCCCCCACCTGGGTCTGAGATCAAGGGAAGCTGCTTGGGAGCTGTAAAATCAGGCTGCGCAGCAAGGGGAACCAATGTTGTCTGGGCCAATCTGGAGCAATGAGGATGGCCTTTGGTCTCTCCTCCCTTATTTTGATCAGTAAATTGGGAATAAGAGGCAGAGGAGGGAAAGTGTACATGAAGAGAGAGTTCCAGGGGAAGATCAAGGCATCCACCTTCCACGCTAGGAGGTGATGCTCCCGGTTACAGAATTTTTGCAGCTGGTGATTGAGGTATGAAGCAGAGGTCCACCTCTGGAGTCCCCCACTCCTGAGTGATTAGCAGAAAGAATTTCCTGTTGAGCTGTCATTCGTGGGGGTCCAGTAAGTTTGCTTAGGTGGTCTACATAAGGAGAACCCCTGGCCTGAGATGGGGTTTGAAGGATGTCAGAGCCTTTTGTACTGCCATAATTTCTTTGAGCGATGTGTAAGGAAGGTGCTGGGCATCCCAAAGACCTTGGGTGCACCTGCCTGCTAGGTGAGCGCCTCAAGCAATGTCTGAGGCATGGTGATGGTCTGGCCAGTAGGCTGGAGGATTAAGAGAAGACCCTTGTTCTTGGCACAGGCCCCTGCCCACCAGAGAAACTGCCCTT